>NC_069500.1:200240086-200434808 GCF_027579735.1 Bombina bombina | reverse complement strand
AGGATCCCAAGGCGGCTCTAGTGATGCACTAGTAGCACCTTGGACCTTCAAACTAGCTTATGTATTCCCGCCCGTTTCCTCTCATCCCCAGGCTGGTAGCCAGGATCAATCAGGAAAGGGCGTCGGTGATCTTGACAAGTCCTGCGTGGCCACGCAGGAGCTTGGTATGCAGATCTGGTGAATATGTCATCGGCTCCACCATGGAAGCTACCTTTGAGACGAGACCTTCTTGTTCAAGGTCCGTTCGAACATCCGAATCTGGTCTCACTCCAGCTGACTGCTTGGAGATTGAACGCTTGATCTTATCGAAGCGAGGGTTCTCAGATTCTGTTATCGATACTCTTGTTCAGGCCAGAAAGCCTGTAACTAGAAAGATTTACCACAAAATTTGGAAAAAAATATATCTGTTGGTGTGAATCTAAAGGATTCCCTTGGGACAAGGTTAAGATTCCTAAGATTCTATCCTTCCTTCAAGAAGGATTGGAAAAAGGATTATCTGCAAGTTCCCTGAAGGGACAGATTTCTGCCTTGTCTGTGTTACTTCACAAAAAGCTGGCAGCTGTGCCAGATGTTCAAGCCTTTGTTCAGGCTCTGGTTAGAATCAAGCCTGTTTACAAACCTTTGACTCCTCCTTGGAGTCTCAACTTAGTTCTTTCAGTTCTTCAGGGGGTTCCGTTTGAACCCTTACATTCCGTTGATATTAAGTTATTATCTTGGAAAGTTTTGTTTTTGGTTGCAATTTCTTCTGCTAGAAGAGTTTCAGAATTATCTGCTCTGCAGTGTTCTCCTCCTTATCTGGTGTTCCATGCAGATAAGGTGGTTTTACGTACTAAACCTGGTTTTCTTCCAAAAGTTGTTTCTAACAAAAACGTTAACCAGGAGATTATCGTACCTTCTCTGTGTCCGAAACCAGTTTCGAAGAAGGAACGTTTGTTGCACAATTTGGATGTTGTTCGCGCTCTAAAATTCTATTTAGATGCTACAAAGGATTTTAGACAAACATCTTCCTTGTTTGTTGTTTATTCCGGTAAAAGGAGAGGTCAAAAAGCAACTTCTACCTCTCTCTCTTTTTGGATTAAAAGCATCATCAGATTGGCTTACGAGACTGCCGGACGGCAGCCTCCCGAAAGAATCACAGCTCATTCCACTAGGGCTGTGGCTTCCACATGGGCCTTCAAGAACGAGGCTTCTGTTGATCAGATATGTAGGGCAGCGACTTGGTCTTCACTGCACACTTTTACCAAATTTTACAAGTTTGATACTTTTGCTTCTTCTGAGGCTATTTTTGGGAGAAAGGTTTTGCAAGCCGTGGTGCCTTCCATCTAGGTGACCTGATTTGCTCCCTCCCATCATCCGTGTCCTAAAGCTTTGGTATTGGTTCCCACAAGTAAGGATGACGCCGTGGACCGGACACACCTATGTTGGAGAAAACAGAATTTATGTTTACCTGATAAATTACTTTCTCCAACGGTGTGTCCGGTCCACGGCCCGCCCTGGTTTTTTAATCAGGTCTGATCATTTATTTTCTTTAACTACAGTCACCACGGTTTCATATGGTTTCTCCTATGCAAATATTCCTCCTTAACGTCGGTCGAATGACTGGGGTAGGCGGAGCCTAGGAGGGATCATGTGACCAGCTTTGCTGGTCTCTTTGCCATTTCCTGTTGGGGAAGAGAATATCCCACAAGTAAGGATGACGCCGTGGACCGGACACACCGTTGGAGAAAGTAATTTATCAGGTAAACATAAATTCTGTTTTTAAAACGTTTTTTGTACTTTGTTATCAAGTTTTTGCCTGTTTAACATGTCTGAACTACCAGATAGACTGTGTTCTGAATGTGGGGAAGCCAAGGTTCCTTCTCATTTAAATAGATGTGATTTATGTGACACAAAATTTAGAGAAAATGATGCCCAAGATGATTCCTCAAGTGAGGGGAGTAAGCATGGTACTGCATCATCCCCTCCTTCGTCTACTCCAGTCTTGCCCACACAGGAGGCCCCTAGTACATCTAGCGCGCCAATACTCCTTACTATGCAACAATTAACGGCTGTAATGGATAATTCTGTCAAAAACATTTTAGCCAAAATGCCCACTTATCAGCGAAAGCGCGACTGCTCTGTTTTAGAAAAAACTGAAGAGCATGAGGACGCTGATGATATTGGTTCTGAAGGGCCCCTACACCAATCTGAGGGGGCCAGGGAGGTTTTGTCTGAGGGAGAAATTTCAGATTCAGGGAAAATTTCTCAACAAGCTGAACCTGATGTGATTACATTTAAATTTAAATTGGAACATCTCCGCGCTCTGCTTAAGGAGGTGTTATCCACTCTGGATGATTGTGAGAATTTGGTCATTCCAGAGAAACTATGTAAAATGGACAAGTTCCTAGAGGTCCCGGGGCCCCCCGAAGCTTTTCCTATACCCAAGCGGGTGGCGGACATTGTAAATAAAGATTGGGAAAGGCACGGTATACCTTTCGTCCCTCCCCCCATATTTAAAAAATTGTTTCCTATGGTCGACCCCAGAAAGGACTTATGGCAGACAGTCCCCAAGGTCGAGGGGGCGGTTTCTACTCTAAACAAACGCACCACTATACCCATAGAAGATAGTTGTGCTTTCAAAGATCCTATGGATAAAAAATTAGAAGGTTTGCTTAAAAAGATGTTTGTTCAGCAAGGTTACCTTCTACAACCAATTTCATGCATTGTTCCTGTCACTACAGCCGCGTGTTTCTGGTTCGATGAGCTAGAAAAGGCGATCAATAATAATTCTTCTTCTTATGAGGAGATTATGGACAGAATTCGTGCTCTCAAATTGGCTAATTCTTTCACCCTAGACGCCACTTTGCAATTGGCTAGGTTAGCGGCGAAAAATTCTGGTTTTGCTATTGTGGCGCGCAGAGCGCTTTGGTTAAAATCTTGGTCAGCGGATGCGTCTTCCAAGAACAAATTGCTTAACATTCCTTTCAAGGGGAAAACGCTGTTTGGCCCTGACTTGAAAGAGATTATCTCTGATATCACTGGGGGCAAGGGCCACGCCCTTCCTCAGGATAGGTCTTTCAAGGCCAAAAATAAACCTAATTTTCGTCCCTTTCGCAGAAACGGACCAGCCCCAAGTGCTACGTCCTCTAAGCAAGAGGGTAATACTTCTCAAGCCAAGCCAGCCTGGAGACCAATGCAAGGCTGGAACAAAGGAAAGCAGGCCAAGAAACCTGCCACTGCTACCAAGACAGCATGAGATGTTGGCCCCCGATCCGGGACCGGATCTGGTGGGGGGCAGACTCTCTCTCTTCGCTCAGGCTTGGGCAAGAGATGTTCTGGATCCTTGGGCGCTAGAAATAGTCTCCCAAGGTTATCTTCTGGAATTCAAGGGGCTTCCCCCAAGGGGGAGGTTCCACAGGTCTCAATTGTCTTCAGACCACATAAAAAAACAGGCATTCTTACATTGTGTAGAAGACCTGTTAAAAATGGGAGTGATTCATCCTGTTCCATTAGGAGAACAAGGGATGGGGTTCTACTCCAATCTGTTCGTAGTTCCCAAAAAAAGAGGGAACATTCAGACCAATCTTAGATCTCAAGATCCTAAACAAGTTTCTCAAGGTTCCATCGTTCAAAATGGAAACCATTCGAACTATTCTTCCTTCCATCCAGGAAGGTCAATTCATGACCACGGTGGATTTAAAGGATGCGTATCTACATATTCCTATCCACAAGGAACATCATCGGTTCCTAAGGTTCGCATTCTTGGACAAGCATTACCAGTTTGTGGCACTTCCGTTCGGATTAGCCACTGCTCCAAGGATTTTCACAAAGGTACTAGGGTCCCTTCTAGCGGTGCTAAGACCAAGGGGCATTGCAGTAGTACCTTACTTGGACGACATTCTGATTCAAGCGTCGTCCCTTCCTCAAGCAAAGGCTCACACGGACATTGTCCTGGCCTTTCTCAGATCTCACGGGTGGAAAGTGAACGCAGAAAAAAGTTCTCTGTCTCCGTCAACAAGGGTTCCCTTCTTGGGAACAATAATAGATTCCTTAGAAATGAGGATTTTTCTGACAGAGGCCAGAAAATCAAAACTTCTGAACTCTTGTCAAATACTTCATTCTGTTCCTCTTCCTTCCATAGCGCAGTGCATGGAAGTAATAGGTTTGATGGTAGCGGCAATGGACATAGTTCCTTTTGCACGCATTCATCTAAGACCATTACAACTGTGCATGCTCAGTCAGTGGAATGGGGACTATACAGACTTGTCTCCGACGATACACGTAAATCAGAGGACCAGAGATTCACTCCGTTGGTGGCTGTCCCTGGACAACCTGTCACAGGGGATGAGCTTCCGCAGACCAGAGTGGGTCATTGTCACGACCGACGCCAGTCTGGTGGGCTGGGGCGCGGTCTGGGGACCCCTGAAAGCTCAGGGTCTTTGGTCTCGGGAAGAATCTCTTCTACCGATAAATATTCTGGAACTGAGAGCGATACTCAATGCTCTCAAGGCTTGGCCTCAGCTAGCAAAGGCCAAGTTCATACGGTTTCAATCAGACAACATGACGACTGTTGCGTACATCAACCATCAGGGGGGAACAAGGAGTTCCCTGGCGATGGAAGAAGTGACCAAAATCATTCAATGGGCGGAGACTCACTCCTGCCACTTGTCTGCAATCCACATCCCAGGAGTGGAAAATTGGGAAGCGGATTTTCTGAGTCGTCAGACATTTCATCCGGGGGAGTGGGAACTCCATCCGGAAATCTTTGCCCAAATCACTCAATTGTGGGGCATTCCAGACATGGATCTGATGGCCTCTAGTCAGAACTTCAAGGTTCCTTGCTACGGGTCCAGATCCAGGGATCCCAAGGCGACTCTAGTAGATGCACTAGTAGCACCTTGGACCTTCAAACTAGCTTATGTATTCCCGCCGTTTCCTCTCATCCCCAGGCTGGTAGCCAGGATCAATCAGGAGAGAGCATCTGTGATCTTGATAGCTCCTGCGTGGCCACGCAGGACTTGGTATGCAGACCTGGTGAATATGTCATCGGCTCCACCATGGAAGCTACCTTTGAGACGAGACCTTCTTGTTCAAGGTCCGTTCGAACATCCGAATCTGGTCTCACTCCAACTGACTGCTTGGAGATTGAACGCTTGATCTTATCAAAGCGAGGGTTTTCAGATTCTGTCATTGATACTCTTGTTCAGGCCAGAAAGCCTGTAACTAGAAAAATTTACCACAAAATATGGAAAAAATATATCTGTTGGTGTGAATCTAAAGGATTCCCTTGGGACAAGGTAAAAATTCCTAAGATTCTATCCTTCCTTCAAGAAGGTTTGGAGAAAGGATTATCTGCTAGTTCCTTGAAGGGACAGATTTCTGCCTTGTCTGTGTTACTTCACAAAAAACTGGCAGCTGTGCCAGATGTTCAAGCTTTTGTTCAGGCTCTGGTTAGAATCAAGCCTGTTTACAAACCTTTGACTCCTCCTTGGAGTCTCAATTTAGTTCTTTCAGTTCTTCAGGGGGTTCCGTTTGAACCCTTACATTCCGTTGATATTAAGTTATTATCTTGGAAAGTTTTGTTTTTGGTTGCAATTTCTTCTGCTAGAAGAGTTTCAGAATTATCTGCTCTGCAGTGTTCTCCTCCTTATCTGGTGTTCCATGCAGATAAGGTGGTTTTAGGTACTAAACCTGGTTTTCTTCCGAAAGTTGTTTCTAACAAAAACATTAACCAGGAGTTAGTCGTGCCTTCTTTGTGTCCGAATCCAGTTTCAAAGAAGGAACGTTTGTTGCACAATTTGGATGTTGTTCGTGCTCTAAAATTCTATTTAGATGCTACAAAGGATTTTAGACAAACATCTTCCTTGTTTGTTGTTTATTCTGGTAAAAGGAGAGGTCAAAAAGCAACTTCTACCTCTCTCTCTTTTTGGCTTAAAAGCATCATCAGATTGGCTTACGAGACTGCCGGACGGCAGCCTCCTGAAAGAATCACAGCTCATTCCACTAGGGCTGTGGCTTCCACATGGGCCTTCAAGAACGAGGCTTCTGTTGATCAGATATGTAAGGCAGCGACTTGGTCTTCACTGCACACTTTTACTAAATTTTACAAATTTGATACTTTTGCTTCTTCTGAGGCTATTTTTGGGAGAAAGGTTTTGCAAGCCGTGGTGCCTTCCATCTAGGTGACCTGATTTGCTCCCTCCCTTCATCCGTGTCCTAAAGCTTTGGTATTGGTTCCCACAAGTAAGGATGACGCCGTGGACCGGACACACCTATGTTGGAGAAAACAGAATTTATGTTTACCTGATAAATTACTTTCTCCAACGGTGTGTCCGGTCCACGGCCCGCCCTGGTTTTTTAATCAGGTCTGATAATTTATTTTCTTTAACTACAGTCACCACGGTATCATATGGTTTCTCCTATGCAAATATTCCTCCTTTACGTCGGTCGAATGACTGGGGAAGGCGGAGCCTAGGAGGGATCATGTGACCAGCTTTGCTGGGCTCTTTGCCATTTCCTGTTGGGGAAGAGAATATCCCACAAGTAAGGATGACGCTGTGGACCGGACACACCGTTGGAGAAAGTAATTTATCAGGTAAACATAAATTCTGTTTTCCCCTCCTCCGATATTTAGAAAACTGTTTCCAATAGACGCCACCACACGAGACTTATGGCAGACAGTCCCTAAGGTGGAGGGAGCAGTTTCTACTTTAGCTAAACGTACCACTATCCCGGTAGAGGATAGTTGTGCTTTTTCGGATCCAATGGATAAAAAATTAGAAGGTTACCTTAAGAAAATGTTTGTTCAACAAGGTTTTATCTTACAGCCCCTTGCATGCATTGCGCCTGTCACTGCTGCTGCGGCATTCTGGTTTGAGTCTCTGGAAGAGGCCATTCGCACAGCTCCATTGGATGAGATTATGGCCAAGCTTAAAGCACTTAAGCTAGCTAATGCATTTGTTTCTGATGCCGTTGTACATTTAACCAAACTAACGGCTAAGAACTCCGGATTCGCCATCCAGGCGCGCAGAGCGCTATGGCTTAAATCCTGGTCAGCTGACGTGACTTCTAAATCTAAATTGCTTAATATTCCTTTCAAAGGGCAGACCTTATTCGGGCCTGGCTTGAAAGAAATTATTGCTGACATTACTGGAGGTAAGGGTCATACTCTTCCTCAGGACAGGGCCAAATCAAAGGCCAAACAGTCTAATTTTCGTGCCTTTTGTAATTTCAAGGCTGGAGCAGCATAAACTTCCTCCGCTCCAAAACAGGAAGGACCTGTTGCTCGTTACAGACAGGGCTGGAAAGCTAACCAGCCCTGGAACAAGGGCAAGCAGGCCAGAAAGCCTACTTCTGCCCCTAAGACAGCATGAAGAGGGCCCCCTATCCGGAAATGGATCTAGTGGGGGGCAGACTATCTCTCTTCGCCCAGGCTTGGGCAAGAGATGTCCAGGAAGTCTTTTGGACTTCAAAGCTTCTCCTCCACAAGGGAGATTTCATCTTTCAAGGTTATCAGCAAACCAAATAAAGAAAGAGGCATTTCTACGCTGTGTGCAAGACCTCTTAGTAATGGGAGTGATCCACCCAGTTCCGCGGACGGAACAAGGGCAAGGGTTTTACTCAAATCTGTTTGTGGTTCCCAAGAAAGAGGGAACCTTCAGACCAATCTTGAACCTAAAAATCTTAAACAAATTCCTAAGAGTTCCATCATTAAAAATGGAAACTATTCGAACCATCCTACCCATGATCCAAGAGGGTCAATACATGACCACAGTAGACTTAAAGGATGCCTACCTTCATATACCGATCCACAAAGATCATTATCGGTACCTAAGATTTGCCTTTCTAGACAGGCATTACCAGTTTGTAGCTCTTCCCTTCGGGTTGGCTACGGCCCCGAGAATCTTTACAAAGGTTCTGGGCTCACTTCTGGCGGTTCTAAGACCGCAAGGCATAGCGGTGGCTCCGTTTCTAGACGACATCCTGATACAGGCGTCAAGCTTTCAAATGGCCAAGTCTCATACAGAGATAGTTCTGGCATTTCTGAGGTTGTATGGGTGGAAAGTGAACGTGGAAAAGAGTTCTCTATCACCACTCACAAGAGTCTCCTTTCTAGGGACTCTTATAGATTCTGTAGAGATGAAAATTTACGTGACGGAGTCCAGGTTATCAAAACTTCTAAATGCTTGCCGTGTCCTTCATTCCATTCCACGCCCGTCAGTGGCTCAGTGCATGGAAGTAATCGGCTTAATGGTAGCGGCAATGGACATAGTGCCATTTGCGCGCCTGCATCTCAGACCGCTGCAATTATGCATGCTAAGTCAGTGGAATGGGGATTACTCAGATTTGTCCCCTCTGCTAAATCTGGACCAAGAGACCAGAGATTCTCTTCTCTGGTGGCTTTCTTGGGTCCATCTGTCCAAGGGTATGACCTTTCCCATGCCAGATTGGACGATTGTAACAGATGCCAGCCTTCTAGGTTGGGGCGCAGTCTGGAATTCCCTGAAGGCTCAGGGATTATGGACTCAGGAGGAGAAACTCCTCCCAATAAATATTCTGGAGTTGAGAGCAATATTCAATGCTCTTCTAGCTTGTCCTCAGTTAGCAACACTGAGGTTCATCAGATTTCAGTCGGACAACATCACGACTGTGGCTTACATCAACCATCAAGGGGGAACCAGGAGTTCCCTAGCGATGTTGGAAGTCTCAAAGATAATTCGCTGGGCAGAGTTTCACTCTTGCCACCTGTCAGCGATCTACATCCCAGGCGTGGAGAACTGGGAGGCGGATTTTCTAAGTCGCCAGACTTTTCATCCGGGGGAGTGGGAACTTCATCCGGAGGTCTTCGCTCAACTGATTCATCGTTGGGGCAAACCAGATCTGGATCTCATGGCGTCTCGCCAGAACGCCAAGCTTCCTTGTTACGGATCCAGGTCCAGGGACCCGGGAGCGGCGCTGATAGATGCTCTGACAGCCCCTTGGGTCTTCAACATGGCTTATGTGTTTCCACCATTTCCGATGCTACCTCGACTGATTGCCAAGATCAAACAGGAGAGAGCATCGGTGATTCTGATAGCGCCTGCATGGCCACGCAGGACCTGGTATGCAGACCTAGTGGACGACCCGTGGACTGAATACACTACAAGAGAAATAAATTTATCAGGTAAGCATAAATTGTTTTTTAAGAAATTTCTTTCTTACCTGGGGTTTAGTCTTTTTTTTTTTTTTTTCAATTGACTACTTCTTGCAAATTGCGGGCGGTATTAGGCCAGCGGGTGCGTCAAATGCTAAACTTTATTGCGTCATTCTTGGCGCTAGAATTTTTGGGCGCGAAAAAAATATGTCTATGACGCAACTTCGTCATTGCCGGCGTCATAGTTGACGCCGAAGCCTTACACACGGTTGCGTCATTAGTGACGGGAGTGTGTCATTTCCGGTTGTTATTGGCGCCAAAAATGTTTTCAGTTACGTTGTGCGTCATACTTGGCGCCAAACTTTTTCATTATTTCAATACCCCATTGATGTTTGCCTCTTGCCTTTTTCTCTATCAGAGGGCTATGCTATTTGCATTTTTTCCCATTCCTGAAACTGTCATATAAGGAAATTGATAATTTTGCTTTATATGTTGGTTTTTTCTTTTACATTTTGCAAGATGTCTCAATCTGATCCTGCCTCAGAAGTTTCTGCTGGAACATTGCTGCCTGACATTGGTTCTACCAAAGCTAAGTGCATTTGTTGTAAAATTGTGGAAATTATTTTGCAGAATATCATTTGTAATAGTTGTCATGATAAACTTTTACATGCCGATAGTGTGTCCATCAGTAATAGTACATTGCCAGTTGCAGTTCCTTCAACTTCTAATGTACATGATATACCTATGAATTTTAAAGAATTTGTTTCTGATTCTATCCAGAAGGCTTTTGTCTGCATTTCCATCTTCCAATAAACGTAAAAGGTCTTTTAAAACTTCTCATTCAGTTGATGAAATTTCAAATGACCAACAACATAATAATGTATCCTCTTCTGATGAGGATCTATCTGATACAGAAGATCCTTCCTCAGACATTGACAAATCTACTTATTTATTTAAAATAGAGTATATGCGTTCTTTATTAAAAGAAGTGTTAATTACTTTGGATATTGAGGTAACCAGTTCTATTGACGTTCAGTCTAATAAACGTTTAAATGCTGTTTTTAAACTCCTGTGGTTTCTCCAGGGGTTTTTCATATTCCTGAGGCTATTTCTGATATGATTTCTAAGGAATGGGATAAGCCAGGTACTTCTTTTATTCCTTCTTCAAGGTTTAAAAAATTGTATCCTTTACCAGCAAATTCTATAGAGTTTTGGGAAAAAATCCCCAAAGTTGATGGGGCTATTTCTACTCTTGCTAAACGTACCACTTTTGCTATGGAGAATAGTACTTCCTTTAAGGATCCTTTAGATAGGAAGCTTACATCTTATCTAAGGAAGGCCTATTTATTTTCAGGTCATCTTCTCAGACCTGCAATTTCTTTGGCTGATGTTGCAGCTGCATGAACTTTCTGGTTGGAGAATTTAGCGCAACAAGAATTGGATTCTAAATGGAATTTAATATGTGGAGTGTAGGTGGCGCTAGGAGTACACTAGGTATACCAAGCAATGGGTTAATAAACTGATTTTCTAAGTCTGTATTTTACTAATGTCCTTAAATGCATTGGGTGGTGATAAAAAAAGATTCTAAAACTGAGTGGATATTAACTCAAATTTATTCAATAATGTGAACATAGAAATCAACAAGATCAATCATGCATGTGGCCCACACTAATCAATCACAACACCTTTCAAATCACAATTAAAATCTCAACATTAAAAAATCACACTTTGCCATTAAAATGTAAAAATATAGCAGCAATAATCTTTAAATAAATAAATCCCAGTGGGGCAGTAGTAAGGCAATACAAATGCAATAAGAATGCAATAAAAATGCAATAAAAAAGAATGCAATAAAAAAATGCCGTAAAAATTGTTTGAGGCAATTATATTTTTGTTCTATGTGCCTTATAAAGGTTCCTATTCGTTTTGGTCTTATGAGACGGTTTTGTCCATAGATATGTTCCTTATCATAGTCAGATTTGGGATAAACTTTCTCTTAAGTGTATAGGGCAAAACTCTGGTAATTCAAGTCTCTTTCGTACTATGCCCTATTGAAAGGTAATTCTTATTTACACTTCTTTGTAAGGATCCCAAAGTATTGAACAGCAGTTAAAGGTAGGTCTTTCTTTTAAAAAGGATTCCCAAACTGGATCAACTATTACAGTAGAGTCTTATTTCCAGTAAACTTCAACGGACTGCCGTGGCCCGGTCTAGATGTGACTTAGCAGGGGGACCTGATATCAGTACAGACACTCTCACCTGCTTCTCCTTGTCCGAGTATATCGGCTTCTGTGTGGATTTGATGTTATGGATACGTCACGGACCTCCGGGTCCCACCACGTAACTGTCTTCACTTGCGCAAGTCTTACCTCAGTTACCTTCGTATCCGGACTTACAGCCTGAAGCGATTCTCTGCTCTTTAAGTACTCTGTACGCAGAGTTGGTTAGCGCTGTGTGTCCTCTTTGAATACCTTCCAAACCTTTCTACGCGTTTCACCCCTAAGGTGTGGGGCTTTTTCAAGGGCTTGAAAAAGCCCCACACCTTAGGGGTGAAACGCGTGACGTATCCATAACATCAAATCCACACAGAAGCCGATATACTCGGACAAGGAGAAGCAGGTGAGAGTGTCTGTACTGATATCAGGTCCCCCTGCTAAGTCACATCTAGACCGGGCCACGGCAGTCCGTTGAAGTTTACTGGAAATAAGACTCTACTGTAATAGTTGATCCAGTTTGGGAATCCTTTTTAAAAGAAAGACCTACCTTTAACTGCTGTTCAATACTTTGGGATCCTTACAAAGAAGTGTAAATAAGAATTACCTTTCAATAGGGCATAGTACGAAAGAGACTTGAATTACCAGAGTTTTGCCCTATACACTTAAGAGAAAGTTTATCCCAAATCTGACTATGATAAGGAACATATCTATGGACAAAACCGTCTCATAAGACCAAAACGAATAGGAACCTTTATAAGGCACATAGAACAAAAATATAATTGCCTCAAACAATTTTTACGGCATTTTTTTATTGCATTCTTTTTTATTGCATTTTTATTGCATTCTTATTGCATTTGTATTGCCTTACTACTGCCCCACTGGGATTTATTTATTTAAAGATTATTGCTGCTATATTTTTACATTTTAATGGCAAAGTGTGATTTTTTAATGTTGAGATTTTAATTGTGATTTGAAAGGTGTTGTGATTGATTAGTGTGGGCCACATGCATGATTGATCTTGTTGATTTCTATGTTCACATTATTGAATAAATTTGAGTTAATATCCACTCAGTTTTAGAATCTTTTTTTATCACCACCCAATGCATTTAAGGACATTAGTAAAATACAGACTTAGAAAATCAGTTTATTAACCCATTGCTTGGTATACCTAGTGTACTCCTAGCGCCACCTACACTCCACATATTAAATTCCATTTTGAATCCAGAACTACCTAGGAAGGAGGTAGTATAAGAGGTCGGCAAAGTGGGTTGAGTCCAGCGCTCCACTTCACAGTTTTACACAATCACTCCATTCAAGAATTGGATTCTGACATATCTAGCATTATTCGCTTACTGCAATATGCTATATATGATGCCATTTTTGATATTATCAAAATTGATGTTAGATCCATGTATTTAGCTATATTAGCTAGAAGAGCTTTGTGGCTTAAATCTTGGAATGCTGATATGACATCTAGATTACTATCTCTTTCTTTCCAAGGTAATAATTTATGTGGTTCTCAGTTGGATTATATTATTTCAACTGTCACTGGGGGGAAATTGAGTTTTTCTGCCTCAGGATAAAAAACCTAAGGGTAAATCTAAGGCTTCTAACCGTTTTCGTTCCTTTCGTCAAAATAAGGAACAAAAACTCAATCCTCCTCCCAAAGAATCTGCTTCCAATTGGAAGTCTTCCTCAAATTGGAATAAATCCAAGCCATTTAAGAAAACAAAGTCAGCCCCTAAATCCGCATGAAGGTGCGGCCCTCATTCCAGCTCAGCTGGTAGGGGGCAGATTAAGGTTTTTCAAGGATATTTGGATAAATTATGTCCAAAATCAATGGATTCAGAGCATTGTCTCTCAAGGGTATCGAATAGGATTGAGTAAGACCTCCTGTGAGAAGATTTCTCTTGTAAGATGTATCGAGTCCACGGATTCATCCTTACTTGTGGGATATTCTCCTTCTCAACAGGAAGTGGCAAAGAGAGCACCCACAGCAGAGCTGTCTATATAGCTCCTCCCTTAGCTCCACCCCCCAATCATTTTTTTTGCCTACTCTAAGAAACTAGGAAGGGCAGAGCGAATGTGGTGACAAAAATGTTAGTTTTTTATTTCTCAAGCAAAAGTTTGTTATTTTTATACCGGTGTGTTCTATTTACTCTCTGGCAGAAAAGGGATGAAGATTTCTGCAAGGAGGATTATGATCTTAGCACTTTTAACTAAGATCCACTGCTGTTCTCACAAGAGCTGAAGAGTACAGGAAAACTTCAGTTGGGGGAACGGTTTGCATGCTAAGCTGCATATGAGGTATGTTCAGTCTATATATTTTTTCTAGACAGACTGTTTTAATTCTAGAAAAGGCTGGCAATATCCCCATGATGGAAGGTTAAGCTGTATTCAGACACTTGGATAGGAATTTCAGCTTGCTTGAAGGGCTCATAAGTTACTGGTGACACTGTTATGAAAAAACGTTTTTGTTTGTTCAGTAAATAATGCAATTATAACGTTTTTTTGAAGGGACTAAAGGGGGCATTGTGGCTTGTTTTAGGTTTTTTTTAACCCACATGGTTAATTAAGAGACACTCAGGTGTTTTTTCTAATAGGCCTCAAAACATTGAGTGAGGTGGGAGGGGCCTATTTTCGCGCCTCAGTTGCACAGTTTCTTTTCCTTAGAGACATCCAACTGCTTCTCCAGTGGTTCCTGCTGTGTTTGAGGGCTGTAAAGGAGGTTTTTTCCCCAAAATCGTTCTGAAGGGCAGGTAGGCGCCACAGCAGAGCTGTGGCAAGGTGCTGAAAGTCTTTTTTTACCGGTTTTGACGTTTTTTTCAATCCAGTTTTGCCATTAAGGGGTTAATTGTTTATTTGCATAGCTGTGAAAAGTTACTAAGGCTGTAAGATACTACTGTAAAAATTTCGTTGTTTACTGCTTTTTTACACTATTTTGCAGAACTTGTGCAGCTTTTTTTCTCTTAAAGGAACAGTACCGTTTTATTTCTAAGTGTTATTTACTTTGATTACAGTGTTTTCCAAGCTTGCTTGTTTTATTACTAGCCTGTTTAACATGTCTGACACCAAGGAAAATCCTTGTTCAATATGTTTGGAAGCCATTGTGGAACCCCCTCTTAGAATGTGTCCCAATTGTACTGATATATCTATAAATTATAAAGAACATATATTAGCACTTAAAAATAGAGCAATAGATTATTCTCAGTCAGAAGTAAATGAGGGTTCGCCATCTAGCTCTCCCCAAGTGTCACAACCAGTAACGCCCGCACAAGTGACGCCAAGTACCTCTAGTGCGTCGAATTCATTTATTTTACAAGACATGGCCACAGTTATTAATACAACCTTCACAGAGGTTTAATCCAAACTGCCTGGTTTACAAGGAAAGCGGGACAGCTCTGGGTTAAGGAAAAATGCTGAGCCGTCTCATGCTTTAGTAGCCGTATCTGATATGCCCTCACAATGCTCTGAAGGGGTGAGGGATTTGTTATCTGAGGGAGAAATTTCTGATTCAGGAAAGATGCTTCCTCAGACAGATTCTGATATGACGGCCTTTAAATTTAAGCTTGAACACCTCCACTTATTGCTTAGGGAGGTATTGGCAACACTAGATGATTGTGACCCTATTGTGGTCCCAGAGAAATTGTGTAAAATGGATAAATACTTAGAGGTTCCTGTTTACACTGATGTTTTTCCAGTCCCTAAGAGGATTGTGAATATTATTAAGGAGTGGGATAGACCAGGTATTCCGTTCACTCCCCCTCCTGTTTTTAAGAAAATGTTTCCCATATCTGACACCATAAGGGACTCATGGCAGACAGTTCAAAAGGTGGAGGGAGCTATTTCTACTCTAAGCGTACTACTACACCTATCGAAGACAGTTGTGCTTTCAAAGATCCTATGGATGAAAAAATTAGAGGGTCTCTTGAAGAAAATTTTTGTTCATCAAGGTTTTTCTCTCTAACCTATTGCGTGCATTGTTCCTGTAACGACTGCAGCTGCTTTCTGGTTTGAGGCTCTTCAGATGGAGACTCCATTAGAGGAGATTATGGACAGAATTAAGGCCCTTAAGTTGGCTAATTCTTTTATTACAGATGCCGCATTTCAACTGGCTAAATTAGCGGCAAAGAATTCAGGTTTTGCCATTTTAGCACGCAGGGCGTTATGGCTTAAGTCCTGGTCTGCTGATGTGTCATCTAAATCTAAACTTTTGAACATTCCTTTCAAAGGTAAGACCCTATTCGGGCCTGAACTGAAAGATATTATTTCAGACATCACTGGAGGAAAAGGTCATGCCCTCCCTCAGGATAGATCAAATAAGATGAGGACCAAACAGAATAATTTCTCTTGTAAGGTGTATCCAGTCCACGGATCATCCATTACTTGTGGGATATTCTCATTCCCAACAGGAAGTTGCAAGAGGACACCCACAGCAGAGCTGTAATATAGCTCCTCCCCTAACTGTCATAGCCAGTCATTCTCTTGCAACTCTCAACAAGCAAGGACGTTGTAGGAGAGAGTGGTTAAATATAGCTAGTTTATTTTCTTCAATCAAAAGTTTTATTTTTAAATAGTACCGGAGTTGTGCTATTTTATCTCAGGCAGTAAATAGAAGAAGAATCTGCCTGAGGTTTCTATGATCTTAGCAGGTTGTAACTAAAATCCATTGCTGTTCTCACATATGTCTGAGGGGATTACACAGATGAGGTAACTTCAGCGAGAGAATGGAGTGCAGTTTATTCTGCTATGAGGTATGTGCAGTTATAATTTTTTCTAGAGATGGAAAACACTAGAAAATGCTGGTGATACCGGATTAATGTAAGTTAAGCCTGAATACAGTGATTTAATAACGACTGGTATCATGCTTACTCCCAGGGATAATACCCTTATGATATTGCAATATAAAATGTTTGCTGGCATGTTTAATCGTTTTTATATATGTTTTGGTGATAAAACTTTATTGGGGCCTAGTTTTTTCCACATGGCTGGCTTAAATTTTGACTAGAAACAATTTCCACTGTTGTAGTATAAAAGTTACAGTTGGTGCAGTTAAAATTACAAACTGTGACATCCAGCTTCCCTCAAAGGCCCTCTGAATGCTATAGGACATCTCTAAAGGGCCCAAAGGCTTTCCAAAGTCGTTTATTGGGGAAGGTAGGGCCATAGCTTGCTGTGGCAGTTGGTTGTGACTGTTAAAAAACGTCTATTTCGTTTTTTTGATCCGTTTTTTGAACTAAGGGGTTAATCATCCATTTGCAAGTGGGTGCAATGCTCTGTTAGCCTATTATACACACTATAAAAATTTTGTTTGATTTACTGCATTTTTTCACTGTTTTTCAAATTCTGACAAAATTTGTTACTCTTAAAGGCACAGTACCGTTTTTTATATTTGCTTGTTAACTTGATTGAAAGTGTTTTCCAAGCTTGCTAGTCTCATTGCTATTCTGTATAAACATGTCTGACATAGAAGTAACTCCTTGTTTATTATGTTTAAAAGCCATGGTGGAACCCCCTCTTAGAATGTGTACCAAATGTACTGATTTCATTTTATGCAATAAAGATCATTTTCTGTCTTTAAAAAATGTATCACCAGAGGAATCTGACGAGGGGGAAGTTATGCCGACTAACTTTCCCCACGTGTCAGACCCTTTGACTTCCGCTTAAGGGACTCGCGCTCAAATGGCGCCAAGTACATCTAGGGCGCCCATAGCGTTTACTTTACAAGACATGGCGGCAGTCATGGATAATACACTGTCAGCGGTATTAGCCAGACTACCTGAACTTAGAGGTAAGCGAGATAGCTCTGGGGTGAGACAAAATGCAGAGCATACTGACGCTTTAAGAACCATGTCTGATACTGCCTCACAATATGCAGAAGCTGAGGAAAGAGAGCTTCAGTCAGTGGGTGATGTTAATGACTCAGGAAAGATACCTGATTCTAATATTTCTACATTTAAATTTAAGCTTGAACACCTCCGCGTGTTGCTTAGGGAGGTTTTAGCTGCTCTGAATGACTGTGATACCATTGCAGTGCCAGAGAAATTGTTTAGACTGGATAAATACTTTGCAGTGCCGGTGTGTACTGATGTTTTTCCAAATACCTAAAAGGTTTACAGAAATTATTGATAAGGAATGGGATAGACCAGGTGTGCCGTTCTCTTCCCCTCCTATATATAGAAAAATGTTTCCAATAGACGCCACCACATGGGACTTATGGCAGACAGTCCCTAAGGTGGAGGGAGCAGTTTCTACTCTAGTAAAGCGTACTACTATCCCTGTCGAGGACAGTTGTGCTTTTTTTTTTTTTAGATCCAATGGATAAAAAATTAGAGGTTACCTTAAGAAAATATTTATTCAACAAGGTTTTATCCTACAGCCCCTTGCATGCATTGCCCCTGTCACTGCTGCTGCGGCGTACTGGTTTGAGTCTCTGGAAGAGGCTTTACAGGTAGCGACTCCATTGGATGACATACTTGGCAAACTTAGAGCACTTAAGCTAGCCAATTCTTTTATTCTGATGCAATTGTTTATTTGACTAAACTAACGGCTAAGAATTCTGGTTTTGCTATACAGGCGCGCAGAGCGCTATGGCTTAGATCATGGTCAGCTGACGTGACTTCAAAATCTAAGCTACTTAACATTCCCTTCAAGGGGCAGACCCTATTCGGGCCTGGTTGAAGGAGATTATTGCTGATATCACTGGAGGAAAAGGTCATGCCCTTCCTCAGGACAGTCTAATTTTCGTGCCTTTCAAAACTTCAAGGCAGGTGCGGCATCAACTTCCTCTAATAATAAACAAGAGGGAACTTTTGCTCAATCCAAGACGGTCTGGAGACCAAACCTGACCTGGAAAAAAGGTAAGCAGGTAAAAAAGCCTGCTGCTGCCTCTAAGACAGCATGAAGGAACGGCCCCCTATCCGGGAACGGATCTAGTAGGGGGTAGACTTTCACTCTTTGCCCAGGCGTGGGCAAGAGATGTTCAGGATCCCTGGGCGTTGGAAATTATATCCCAGCGAGATCTTCTGGACTTCAAAGCTTCCCCCCAAAAGGGAGATTTCACCTTTCACAATTATCTGCACACCAGATAAAGAGAGAGGCATTCTTACACTGTGTACGAGTCCTCCTAGTTATGGGAGTGATCCATCCAGTTCCAAAGGAGGAACAGGGACAGGGTTTTTACTCAAATCTGTTTGTGGTTCCCAAAAAAGAGGGAACCTTCAGACCAATTTTGGATCTAAAGATCTTAAACAAATTCCTCAGAGTTCCATCATTCACATTCCGATACACAAAGATCATCATCGGTTTCTCAGGTTTGCCTTTTAAGACAGGCATTACCAGTTGTAGCTCTTCCCTTGGGATTAGCTACAGCCCCAAGAATCTTTACAAAGGTTCTAGGGTCACTTTTGGCGGTCCTAAGACCGCGGGTCATAGCAGTAGCCCCTTATTTAGACGACATCCTGATATAGGCGTCAAACTTCCAAATTGCCAAGTCTCATACGGACGTAGTACTGGCATTTCTGTGGTCGCATGGGTGGAAAGTGAACGAGGAAAAGAGTTCTCTATCCCCACTCACAAGAGTTTCCTTTCTATGGAAAATTCACCTGACGGAGTCCAGGTTATCAAAGCTTCTAAATTCCTGCCGGGTTCTTCATTCCATTCCGCGCCCTTCGGTGGTTCAGTGTATGGAAGTAATTGGCTTAATGGTAGCGGCAATGGACATAGTGCCGTTTGCACGCTTACATCTCAGACCGCTGCAACTATGCATGCTCAGTCAGTGGAGCGGGAATTACACAGATTTGTCCCCTCAACTGAATCTGGACCAAGAGACCAGGGATTCTCTTCTCTGGTGGCTATCTCAGGTCCATCTGTCCAAAGGTATGACCTTTCGCAGGCCAGATTGGACAATTGTTACGACAGATGCCAGCCTTCTAGGTTGGGGTGTAGTCTGGAACTCCCTGAAGGCTCAGGGATCGTGGACTCAGGAGGAGTCTCCTTCCATTAAATATTCTGGAACTAAGAGCGATATTCAAGGCTCTTCAGGCTTGGCCTCAGTTAGCAACTCTGAGGTACATCAGATTTCAGTCGGACAACATCACGACTGTAGCTTACATCAACCATCAAGGGGGGAACGAGAAGTTCCCTAGAGATGTTAGAAGTTTCAAAAATAATTTGCTGGGCAGAGATTCACTCTTGCCACCTATCAGCTATCCATATCCCAGGTGTAGAGCACTGGGAGGCGGATTTTCTAAGTCGTCAGACTTTTCATCCGGGAGAGTGGGAACTCCACCCGGAGGCATTTGCACAACTGATTCATCGAGCGAGAACTGGATCTCATGGCGTCTCGCCAGAACGCCAAGCTTCCATGTTACGGATCCAGGTCCAGGGATCCCAAGGCGACACTGATAGACGCTCTAGCAGCGCCCTGGTCTTTCAACCTGGCTTATGTGTTTCCACCGTTTCCTCTGCTCCCTCGACTGATTGCCAAGATCAAGCAGGAGAGAGCATCGGTGATTCTGATAGCACCTGCGTGGCCACGCAGGACCTGGTATGCAGATCTAGTGGACATGTCATCCTTTCCACCATGGTCTCTGCCTCTGAAACAGGCTTCTCCGAGTCAGTTATTGATACTTTAAGACAGGCACGAAAGCCTGTCACCAGGAAAATTTACCATAAGGTATGGCATAGATATCTTTATTGGTGTGAATCCAATGGTTACTCATGGAGTAAGGTCAGGATTGCTAGGATATTATCTTTTCTCCAAGAAGGTTTGGAAATAGGATTGTCAGCTAGTTAAGCGTCTGGCATTTTGTCAGGCTTTAGTTAGAATCAAGCCTGTGTTTAAACCTGTTGCTCCACCATGGAGCTTAAACTTGGTTCTTAAGGTTCTTCAAGGAGTTCCGTTTGAACCTCTTCATTCCAGAGATATCAAGCTTTTATCTTGGAAAGTTCTTTTTTTGGTAGCTATTTCCTCGGCTCGTAGAGTCTCTGAGCTATCTGCCTTACAATGTGATTCTCCTTATCTGATTTTTCATACGGATAAGGTAGTCCTGCGTACCAAACCTGGGTTCTTACCTAAGGTGGTATCTAACAAGAATATCAATCAAGAGATTGTTGTTTCATCCTTGTGTTACACAATTTGGACGTGGTCTGTGCTTTAAAGTTTTACTTACAAGCTACTAAAGATTTCCGTCAAACATCTGCTTTGTTTGTTGTCTACTCTGGACAGAGGAGAGGTCAAAAGGCTTCGGCAACCTCTTTTTTTTCTTTTTGACTAAGAAGCTTAATCCGCTTAGCCTATGAGACTGCTGGACAGCAGCCTCCTGAAAGGATTACAGCTCATTCCACTAGAGCTGTGGCTTTCACTTGGGCCTTTAAAAATGAGGCTTCTTTTGATCAGATTTGCAAGGCGACGACTTGGTCTTCGCTTCATATTTTTTCAAAATTTTACAAATTTGATACTTTTGCTTCTTCGGAGGCTATATTTGGGAGAGAGGTTTTACGGGCAGTGGTTCCTTCCATTTAAGTTTCTGCCTTGTCCCTCCCTTCATCCGTGTACTTTAGCTTTGGTATTGGTATCCCACAAGTAATGGATGATCCGTGCACTGGATACACCTTACAAGAGAAAACACAATTTATGCTTACTTGATAAATTTATTTCTCTTGTGGTGTATCCAGTCCACGGCCCGCCCTGTCATTTTAAGGCAGGTAATTTTTAAATTTAAACTACAGTAACCACTGCACCCTATGGTTCCTCCTTTCTCGGCTTGTTTTCGGTCGAATGACTGGCTATGACAGTTAGGGGAGGAGCTATATTACAGCTCTGCTGTGGGTGTCCTCTTGCAACTTCCTGTTGGGAATGAGAATATCCCACAAGTAATGGATGATCCGTGGACTGGATACACCACAAGAGAAATAAATTTATCAGGTAAGCATAAATTGTGTTTTTCGTTCCTTTCGGAACTTAGAGTAGTCCCGCTTCAGCTTCCTCTGCTGCAAAGCAAGTGGGGAATTTTGCCCAATCCGTCAGTCTGGAGACCTAAGCAGGCTTGGAACAAGGGTAAACAGGCCAAGAAGCCTGCAGCTGCTTCTAAAACAGCATGAAGGGGTAGCCCCCGATCCGGGACCGGATCTAGTATGGGGCAGACTTTCTCTCTTCGGTTGGGCTAGAGATGTTCACGATCCCTGGGCTTTAGAAATTGTGTCCCAGGGATATCTTCTGGAGTTCAGACTCCCTTCCAAGGGGGAGATTTCACATTTCTTGATTGTCTGTAAACCAGACGAAGAGAGAGGCGTTCTTACGCTGTGTAGAAGACCTACATACCATGGGGGTGATCCGCCCAGTCCCTATAGAGGAACAGGGGCTAGGGTTTTACTCAAACCTGTTTGTGGTTCCCAAAAAAGAGGGAACTTTCAGACCAATCTTGGATCTCAAAATTCTAAACAAGTTCCTCAAGGTTCCATCATTCAAGATGGAGACTATTCGGACTATTCTACCTCTGATCCAGGAGGGTCAATATATGACTACCGTGGACTTAAAGGATGCGTATCTACACATCCCTATTTACAGAGATCATCATCAATTTCTCAGATTCGCCTTTCTAAACAGGCATTACCAGTTTGTGGCCCTTCCCTTCGGGTTGCCCACGGCTCCCAGAATTTTCACAAAAGTGCTAGGGTCCCTTCTGGCGTTTTTGCGACCACGGGGCATAGCAATGGCGCCTTATCTAGACGACATCTTAATTCAGGCGTCAACTTTCCAGCTAGCCAAGTCTCACACAGACATCGTGTTGACTTTTCTGAGAGCTCATGGGTGGAAGGTGAACATAAAAAAGAGTTCTCTCTTCCCTCTTACAAGAGTTTCCTTCCTAGGGACTCTGATAGACTCGGTAGAAATGAAAATATTTCTGACGGAGGTCAGAATATTAAAACTCTTAACCACTTGCCGAGCTCTTCATTCCATTCCTCGGCCATCAGTGGCTCAATGTATGGAGGTAATTGGACTCATGGTAGCGGCAATGGACATAGTTCCTTTTGCCCGCCTACACCTCAGACCACTGCAACTATGCATGCTCAAACAGGGGAATGGGGATTATGCAGATTTATCTCCTCAACTGCATCTGGACCAGGGGACCAGAGACTCTCTTCTCTGGTGGTTGTCTCAGGACCACCTGTCTCAGGGAATGTGTTTCCGCAGGCCAGAATGGCTCATTGTAACGACAGATGCCAGCCTGCTAGGCTGGGGTGCAGTCTAGAACTCCCTGAAAGCACAGGGCTTATGGTCTCGGGAGGAAGCTCTCCTCCCGATAAACATTCTAGAACTAAGAGCGATATTCAATGCGCTTCAGGCGTGGCCTCAGCTTGCTGCGGCCAAATTCATCAGGTTTCAGTCGGACAACATCAAGACTGTAGCTTATATCAATCATCAAGGAGGAACAAGGAGTCCTCTAGCGATGATGGAGGTAACCAAAATAATCCGGTGGGCAGAGGATCACTCTTGACATCTCTCAGCAATCCACATTCCAGGGGTAGAGAACTGGGAGGCGGATTTTCTGTCAGACTTTTCATCCAGGGGAGTGGGAACTCCATCCGGATGTATTTGCCCAGCTGATTCAGCTATGGGGCACATCTGAATTGGATCTGATGGCGTCTCGTCAAAATGCCAAACTTCCTCGTTACGGGTCCAGGTCCCGGGATCCCAAGGCGGTACTGATAGATGCTCTAGCAGTGCCTTGGTCCTTCAAGCTGGCCTATGTATTTCCACCGTTTCCTCTCCTCCCACATCTGGTTGCCAGAATCAAGCAGGAGAGAGCTTCGGTAATTGTGATAGCTCCTGCGTGGCCACGCAGGATTTGGTATGCAGACCTAGTGGACATGTCCTTGGTTCCACCGTGGACTCTGCCAATGAGACGGGACCTTCTAATCTAAGGTCTGTTCACGCATCCAAATCTAATTTCTCGGCGTCTGACTGCTTGGAGATTGAACGCCTGGTTCTATCAAAGCGTGGTTTCTCTGAGTCGGTCATTGATACCCTGATTCAGGCTAGAAAGCCTGTCACCAGGAAGATTTATCATAAGATTTGGCGCAAATATCTTTATTGGTGTGAATCCAAAGGTTACTTGTAGAGTAAGATTAGGATTCCTAGAATATTGTCTTTTCTCCAAGAAGGTTTGGAGAAGGGATTATCTGCTAGTTCCTTAAAAGGACAAATTTCTGCTTTGTCTATTCTACTACACAAACGTTTGGCAGATGTCCCAGACGTTCAAGCATTTAGTCAGGCTTTGGTCAGAATCAAGCCTGTATTTAAACTTGTTGCTCCGCCATGGAGCCTAAACTTAGTTCTTAAAGTTCTTCAAGGGGTTCCGTTTGAACCTATGCATTCCATAGATATTCAGCTTCTATCTTGGAAAGTTTTGTTTTTAGTAGCTATCTCTTCGGCTCGAAGAGTTTCTGAGTTATCTGCTTTGCAATGTGATTCCCCTTACCTTGTTTTCCATGTTGATAAGGTGGTTTTGCGTACCAAACCTGGGTTTCTTCCTAAGGTGGTTTCTAATAAGAATATCAATCAAGAGATTGTGGTTCCTTCTCTGTGTCCTAATCCTTCATCTAAGAAGGAACGTCTGTTGCACAATCTTGATGTGGTTCGTGCTTTAAAGTTCTACTTACAAGCAACTAAAGATTTCCATCAGACATCTTCTTTGTTTGTTGTTTGTTCTGGTAAACTGAGAGGTCAAAGGGCTACGGCTACCTCTTTCCTTTTGGCTGAAAAGCATCATCCGTTTGGCCTATGAGACTGCTGTACAGCAGCCTCCTGAAAGAATTGCTGCTCATTCTACTAGAGCTGTGGCTTCCACATGGGCTTTTAAAAATGAGGCTTCTGTTGAACAGATTTGTAAGGCGGCGACTTTGCTTCTTCGGAGGCTATTTTTGGGAGAAAGGTTCTACAAGGAGTGGTGCCTTCCGTTTAAGGTCCCTGTCTTGTCCCTCCCTTCATCCGTGTCCTAAAGCTTTGGTATTGGTATCCCACAAGTAAGGATGAATCCATGGACTCGATACATCTTACAAGAGAAAACATAATTTATGCTTACCTGATAAATGTATTTCTCTTGTGATGTATCAAGTCCATGGCCCGCCCTGTTTTTTAAGACAGGCATATATTTTTTTATTTTAAAACTTTCAGTCACCACTGCACCCTATAGTTTCTACTTTTTCTTCCTAGCCTTCGGTCGAATGACTGGGGGGTGGAGCTAAGGGAGGAGCTATATAGACAGCTCTGCTGTGGGTGCTCTCTTTGCCACTTCTTATTGGGAAGGAGAATATCCCACAAGTAAAGATGAATCTGTGGACTCGATACATCACAAGAGAAATAAATTTATCAGGTAAGCATAAATTATGTTTTTTTCTCTCACGTATCCCAGCAAATCCAGTAAAAGCTCAGGCTTTCCTGAAATGTGTTTCAGACCTGGAGTCTTCAAAGGTAATCATGCCAGTTCCTTTTCAGGAACAAGGTTTGGGGTTTTATTCAAATCTATTCATTTTCCCAAAGAAGGAAAATTTATTCAGACCAGTTCTGGATCTGAAAATTTTGAATCGTTATGAAGAGTACCAACTTTCAAGATGGTGACTATAAGGACTATTCTGCCTTTTGTTCAGTGAGGACATTATATGTCCACAATAGACTTGCAGGATGCATACCTTCATATTCAGATTCATCCATAACATTATCAGTTTCTGAGATTCTCTTTTCTAGACAAGCATTACCAATTTGTTGCTTTTCCATTTGGCCTAGCAACAGCTCCAAGAATCTTTTCAAAGGTTCTTGGTGCCCTATTCTCTGTAATCAGAGAACAGGGTATTGTGGTGTTTCCTTATTTGGACGATATCTTGGTACTAGCTCAGTCTTTACGTTCTGCAGAATCTCACACAAATCAACTAGTGTTGTTTCTTCGGAAACATGGTTGGAGGATCAATTTACCAAAAAGTTTCTTGATTCCTCAGACAAAGGGCACCTTTTCTTTCATGTAATTAGCAAGAGTCCATGAGCTAGTGACGTATGGGATATATATTCCTGCCAGGAGGGGCAAAGTTTCCCAAACCTCAAAATGCCTATAAATACACCCCTCACCACACCCACAATTCAGTTTTTACAAACTTTGCCTCCCATGGAGGTGGTGAAGTAAGTTTTTGCTTGATTCTTTGTTGATATGCGCTTCGCAGCAGGTTATAGCCCGGTTTTCCTCTCAGAATGCAGTGAATGTCAGAGGGATGTGAGAGAGTATTGCCTATTTGAATAAAATGGTCTTCCTCTAGGGGATCTATTTCTTAGGTTCTCTTATCGGTCGTAGAGATTTCTTCTCCTACCTCCCTTTTCAGATCGACGATATACTCTTATATACTCTTATATACCATTGCCTCTACTAAGATGATTGTCTTAGGGTAAGTAAGTCTTATTTCTATTTATGACACTCAAAGCTATGGTTGGGCACTTTATATATATATATATATATATATATATATATATATATATATATATATATATATATATATATATATATATATATATATATATATATATATATATATATATATATATATATATATATATATATAGTTCTAAATATGTGTTTAAACTTATATTTGCCATGATTCAGGATAATCAGTATTCCTTCATTCAGACTGTCAGTTTCATTTTTTGGGAAAATGCATATAAATTTCATTCTTCTTACCTTAAATTTTCAATTGACTCTTTTTCAAAAATTGCGGGCTGTCAGGCTCGCGGGTGCAGAAAATGCTTCTATTTATTGCATCATTTTTGGCGCGAGACTTTTTTGGCGCAAAAATGTCGTCATTTCCGGCGTCCTAGTTGGCGGCGGAAGTTTTTACGTAATTGCGTCATTTTTTACGTATGTGTATTGCGGACGTTTTTTTGCCGCCATAAAATATGGGCGTCATTCTTGGTGCCAAAATGTGTGGGCGTTATCTTGGTGCCAAAAATATGGGCGTCATTCCTGGCGCCAGTTTTTTTCACACTATTTCAGTCTCACTATTGAGTTGCTTCTGGTTTTCTAGAAGCTTGTTTCATTTTGCATTTTTTCCCATTCCAGAAACTGCCATTTAAGGAATTTGATAATTTTTCTTTATATGTTGTTTTTTCTTTTACATATTGCAAGATGTCATTACCTGACCCTGGATCAGAATCTACTTCTGGAAAGACGCTGCCTGATGTCGGTTCTACCAAAGCTAAGTGCATTTGTTGTAAACTTTTGGTAACTGTTCCTCCGGCTGTTGTTTGTGATTCTTGTCATAAGCTTTCAAACGCAGATAGTATTTCCATTAGTAATAATCCATTACCTGTTGTTGTTCCTTTAACATCTAATGTTCAGGATGTTCCTGTTAATGTTAAAGAATTTGTTTCTAAATCTATTCGGAAGGCTCTGTCTGTTATTCCTCCTCCTGCTAAACGTAAGAGGTCTTTTAAAACTTCACATATTTCAGATGAATTTTTAGATGACCGCCATCATTCTGACTTATCCATTTCTTATGTGGATCTATCTGATTCAGAAGATTCTACCTCAGATATTGACACTGATAAATCTTCATATTTATTTAAGATGGAGTTTATTCGTTCTTTACTTAAGGAAGTGTTGATTGCTTTAGATATGGAGGAGTCTAGTCCTCTTGATATTAAAACTACTAAGCGTTTAAATGCAGTTTTTAAACCTCCTGTCTGATGTTGCTGCAGCTTCCACTTTCTGGTTGGAGGCTTTAGCGCAACAAGTGTCAGACCATAATGTTTATAGCATTATTAAACTCCTTCAACATGCTAATAACTTTATGTGTGATGCCATTTTCGATATCATTAGAATTGATGTCAGGTATATGTCTTTAGCTATTTTAGCTAGAAGAGCTTTATGGCTTAAGTCTTGGAATGCAGATATGACTTCTAAGTAAACATTGCTTTCTCTTTCTTTCCAAGGTAATAAATTGTTTGGTACTCAGTTAGACTCAATAATTTCAACTGTTACTGGGGGGAAGTCAGCCTTTTTACCTCAGGATAAAAAAATCTAAAGCTAAATATAGGGCTGCTAATCGTTTTCGTTCCTTTCGTCAGAATAAGGAACAAAAGCCTGACCCTTCCTCTAGAGGAACAGTTTCCGTTTGGAAACCTTCTCCAGTCTGGAATAAATCCAAGCCTTTTAGAAAGTCAAAACCAGCTCCCAAATCCGCATGAAGGTGCGGCCCTCATTCCAGCTCAGCTGGTAGGGGGCAGGTTACGATATTTCAAAGATGTTTGGATCAATTCGATTCAAAGTCTTTGGATTCAGAACATTGTTTCACAAGGGTACAGAATAGGTTTCAAGGTAAGACCGCCTGTGAGAAGATTTTTTCTTTCACGCATTCCAGTAAACCCAGTGAAGGCTCAAGCGTTTCTGAAATGTGTTTCAGATCTGGAGTCAGCTGGGGTAATTATGCCATTTCCAGTTCTGGAAAGGGGCCTGGGGTTTTAATCAAATCTGTTCATTGTTCCAAAGAGAGAGAATTCTTTCAGACCAGTTCTGGATCTAAAAATATTGAATCGTTATGTAAGGATACCAACATTCAAGATGGTGACTATAAGGACTATTCTGCCTTTTGTTCAGCAAGGGCATTATATGTCCACAATAGACTTACAGGATGCATATCTTCATATTCCAATTCATCTGGATCACTATCAGTTCCTAAGATTCTCTTTTCTAGACAAGCATTACCAGTTTGTTGCTCTTCCTTTTGGTCTAGCTACAGCCAGAAGGATCTTTTCGAAGGTTCTCGGTGCCCTTCTCTCTGTAATCAGGGAGCAGGGTATTGCGGGATTTCCTTATTTGGAGGATATCTTGGTACTTGCTCAGTCCTTACATTCTGCAGAATCTCACACGAATCAACTTGTGTTGTTTCTTCAAAGATAGGGTTGGAGGATCAATTTACCAAAGAGTTCCTTGATTCCTCAGACAAGGGTAACCTTTTTAGGTTTCCAAATAGATTCAGTGTCCATGACTTTGTCTCTTACAGAAAAGAGACGTCTGAAATTGGTTTCAGCTTGTCGAAACCTTCAGTCTCGATCTTTCCCTTCGGTAGCTTTATGCATGGAAATTTTAGGTCTCATGATTGCTGCATTGGACGCAATCCCTTTTGCTCGTTTTCACATGAAACCTCTCCAGCTTTGTATGCTGAATCAATGGTGCAGGGATTATACAAAGATATCACAATTAATATCCTTAAATCCCAATGTTCGTTCTTCTCTGACTTAGTGGTTGAATCACCATCGTTTAGTTCAAGGGGCCTCTTTTGTTTGTCCAACCTGGACTGTGATCTCAACAGATGCGAGTCTTTTAGGTTGGGGAGCTGTATGGGGATCTCTGACATCGCAGGGGGTTTGGGAATCTCAGGAGGCGAGATTACCAATCAATATTTTGGAACTCCGTGCGATTTTCAGAGCTCTTCAGTTCTGGCCTCTTCTGAAGAGAGAATCGTTTATTTGTTTTCAGACAGACAATGTAACAACTGTGGCATATGTCAATCATCAAGGGGGGACTCACAGTCCTCAGGCTATGAAAGAAGTATCTCGGATACTTGTATGGGCGGAATCCAGCTCCTGTCTAATTTCTGCGGTTCACATCCTAGGTATAGACAATTGGGAAGCGGATTTTCTCAGTCGCCAGACGTTACATCCGGGCGAATGGTCTCTTCACCCAGAGGTATTTCTTCAGATTGTACAAATCTGGGGGCTTCCAGAAATAGATCTGATGGCCTCTCATCTAAACAAGAAACTTCCCAGGTATCTGTCCAGATCCAGGGATCCTCAGGCGGAAGCGGTGGACGCGTTGTCACTTCCTTGGAATTATCAACCTGCTTATATCTTTCCGCATCTAGTTCTTCTTCAAAGAGTGATTTCCAAAATCCTAATGGAGCATTCGTTTGTACTGCTGGTGGCTCCAGCATGGCCACACAGGTTTTGGTATGCGGATCTCGTTCGGATGGCAAGTTGCCAACCTTGGACACTTCCGTTAAGGCCAGACCTTCTATCTCAAGGCCCATTTTTCCATCAGGATCTCAAATCATTAAATTTGAAGGTATGGAGATTGAGCGCTTAATACTTAGTCATAGAGGTTTCTCTGATTCAGTGATTAATGCTATGTTACAGGCTCGTAAATCTGTGTCTAGGAAGATCTATTACCAAGTCTGGAAGACTTATATTTCTTGGTGTTCTTCACATAAATTCTCTTGGCATTCTTTTAGAATTCCTAGAATTTTACAATTTCTTCAAGATGGTTTGGATAAAGGTTTGTCTGCAAGTTCCTTGAAAGGACAAATCTCTGCTCTTTCGGTTCTTTTTCACAGAAAGTTTGCTAATCATCCTGATATTCATTATTTTGTACAGGCTTTGGTTCGAATCAAGCCTGTCATTAAGTCAATTTCTCCTCCTTGGAGTCTCAATTTGGTTCTGAGGGCTTTACAGGCTCCTCCGTTTGAACCTATGTATTCACTGGATATTAAATTACTTTCCTGGAAAGTTTTGTTCCTTTTGGCCATCTCTTCTGCTAGAAGAGTTTCTGAATTATCTGCTCTTTCTTGTGAATCTCTTTTTCTGATTTTTCATCAGGATAAGGCGGTGTTGCAGACTTCATTTACATTTTTACCTAAAGTTGTGAATTCTGACAACATTAGTAGAGAAATTGTTGTCCCTTCTTTGTGTCCTAATCCTAAGAATTCTCTGGAGAAATCTTTACATTCTTTGGATGTAGTTAGAGCTTTGAAATATTATGTTGAAGCAACTAAAGATTTCAGGAAGACTTCTAGTCTATTTGTTATCTTTTCTGGTTCTATGAAAGGACAGAAGGCTTCTGCCATTTCTTTGGCGTCTTGGTTAAAGTCTTTGATTCATCTTGCTTATGTGGAGTCGGGTAAATCCCAGCCTCAAAGGATTACGGCTCATTCTACTAGGTCAGTTTCTACTTCCTGGGCTTTTAGGAATGAAGCTTCTGTTGATCAGATTTGCAAAGCAGCAACTTGGTCTTCTTTGCATACTTTTACTAAATTCTACCATTTTGATGTTTTCTCTTCTGAAGCAGTTTTTGGTAGAAAAGTACTTCAGGCAGCCGTTTCAGTTTGATTCTTCTGCTTATAATTTCATTTTTTTTCATTATAAGAATAAAACTTTTTGATTTGGGTTGTGGATTATTTTTTCAGCGGAATTGGCTGTCTTTATTTTATCCCTCCCTCTCTAGTGACTCTTGCGTGGAAGTTCCACATCTTGGGTATCTGCTATCCCATACGTCACTAGCTCATGGACTCTTGCTAATTACATGAAAGAAAACATAATTTATGTAAGAACTTACCTGATGAATTAATTTCTTTCATATTAGCAAGAGTCCATGAGGCCCACCCTTTTTGTGGTGGTCATGATTTTTTTGTATAAAGCACAATTATTCCAATTCCTTATTTTTTTGATGCTTTCGCTCCTTTTTTATCACCCCACTTCTTGGCTATTCGTTAAACTGAATTGTGGGTGTGGTGAGGGGTGTATTTATAGGCATTTTGAGGTTTGGGAAACTTTGCCCCTCCTGGTAGGAATGTATATCCCATGCGTCACTAGCTCATGGACTCGTGCTAATATGAAAAATTAATTTATCAGGTAAGTTCTTATATAAATTATGTTTTTAGGCTTCCAGATAGATTCCGTGTCCTTGACTGAGTCTCTAACAGACAAGAGACGTTTAAAATTGGTTGCAGCCTGCCTTCAGTCTCAGTCATTCCCTTCAGTGGCTATGTGCATGTAAGTTTTAGTTCTCATGACTGCAGCATCGGACGCGATCCCCTTTGCTCATTTTCACATGAGACCTCTACAGCTTTGCATGCTGAACCAATGGTGCAGGGATTATACAAAGATATCACAATTAATATCCTTAAATCCCAATGTACGACACTCTGACGTGGTGGATAGATCACCATCGTTTAGTTCAAGGGGCTTCTTTTGTTCGGCCAACATGGACTGTGATCACAACAGATGCGAGTCTTTCAGGTTGGGGAGCTGTTTGCGGATCTCTGACAGCACAAGAGGCGAGATAACCAATAAATATTTTAGAACTCCGTGCAATTCTCAGAGCTCTTCAGTTTTGGCCTCTGCTAAAGAGAGATCCGTTCATTTGTTTTCAAACAGACAATATCACAACAGTGGCATATGTCAATCATCAGGGTGGGACTCACAGTCCCCACGCTGTGAAAGAAGTATCTCGGATACTTGCTTGGGCTGAATCCAGATCCTGTCTAATCTCTGCGGTGCATACCCAGGTGTAGACAATTGGGAGGCGGATTATCTCAGCCGTCAGATTTTACATCCAGGAGAGTGGTCTCTCCATCCAGATGTATTTTCTCAGATTGTTCAGATGTGGGGTCTTCCAGAGAGAGATCTCATGGCCTCTCATCTAAACAAGAAACTTCCCAGATACCTGTCCAGGTCCAGGGATGTTCAGGCGGAAGCAGTGGATGCGCTGACACTTCCTTGGTGTTATCATCCTGCTTACATTTTCCCGCCTCTAGTTCTCCTTCCATGAGTGATCTCCAAAATCATCATGGAACAATCATTTGTGTTGCTGGTGGCTCCAGCATGGCCACACAGGTTCTGGTATGCGGATCTGGTTTGGATGTCCAGTTGCCAGCCTTGGCCACTTCCGTTAAGGCCAGACCTACTGTCTCAAGGTCCGTTTTTCCATCAGGATCTCAAATCATTAAATTTGAAGGTATGGAAATTGAACGCTTAGTACTAAGTCATAGAGGTTTCACTGACTCAGTGATTAATACTATGTTACAAGCTCGTAAATCTGTCTCTAGAAAGATTTATTACCGAGTTTGTTAGACTTACATTTCATGGTGTTCTTCTCATAAATTCTCTTGGCATTCTTTTAGAATTCCTAGAATTTTACAGTTTCTTCAGGATGGTTTGGATAAGGGTTTGTCTGCAAGTTCCTTGAAGGGACAAATCTCTGTTTTATTTCACAGAAAGATTGCTATACTTCCTGATATTCACTGTTTTGTACAGGCTTTAGTTCGTATTAAGCCCGTCATTAAATCAATTTTTCCTCCTTGGAGTCTTAATTTGGTTCTGAAGGCTTTATAGGCTCCTCCATTTGAGCCTATACATTCTTTGGATATTAAACTACTTTCTTGGAAAGTGTTGTTCCTTTTGGCTATCTCTTCTGCTAGAAGAGTTTCTGAGCTATATGCTCTTTCTTGTGAGTCTCCTTTTCTGATTTTTCATCAGGATAAGGCAGTTTTGCGGACTTCTTTTCAATTTTTACCTAAGGTTGTGAATTCTAACAACATTAATAGAGAAATTGTTGTCCCTTCCTTGTGTCCTAATCCTAAGAATTCTTTGGAAAGATCCTTACATTCTTTGGATGTGGTAAGAGCTTCCAAATTTTATGTGGAAGCTACTAAAGATTTCAGGAAGACTTCCAGTCTATTTGTTTTATTTTCTGGTCCTAGGAAAGGTCAGAAGGCTTCTGCTATTTCCTTGGCTTCTTGGTTGAAACTTTTGATTCATCAAGCTTATTTGGAGTCGAGTCAGGCCCCGCCTCAGAGAATTTCAGCTCATTCTTCTAGATCAGTCTCCACTTCGTGGGCCTTTAAGAATGAAGCTTCAGTTGATCAGATTTTCAAAGCGGCAACTTGGTCCTCTTTGCATACATTTACTAAATTCTACCGTTTTGATGTATTTGCTTCTTCGGAAGCAGTTTTTGGTAGAAAAGTTCTTCAGGCAGCTGTTTCAGTTTGTTTCTTCTGCTTTTGATTTATGTTTTTTTCTTTCATTTATGAGAATAAACTTATTATTTTGTTGGGTTGTGGATTAATTTTTTTTCAGCAGAAAATGGCTGTTTTTATTTTTATCCCTCCCTCTCTAGTGACTCTTGCGTGGAGTTCCACATCTTGGGTATTGCTATCCCATACGTCACTAGCTCATGGACTCTTGCCAATTACATGAAAGAAAGCAATTTATGTAAGAACTTACCTGATAAATTCATTTCTTTCATATTGGCAAGAGTCCATGAGGCCCACCCTTTTTATGGTGGTTATGATTTTTTGTATAAAGCACAATTATTTCCAAATTTCTTTTGTTGATTCTCTCTACTCATTTCTTTATCACCCCACTGCTTGGCTATTCGTTAAACTGAATTGTGGGTGTGGTGAGGGGTGTATTTATAAGCATTTTGAGGTTTAGGAAACTTTGCCCCTCCTGGTAGGATTGTATATCCCATACGTCACTAGCTCATGGTCTCTTGCCAATCTGAAAGAAATGAATTTATCAGGTAAGTTCTTGCATAAATTATGTTTTTAAGTAGTTTAGTAATAGTTCTACATATTTTATAAAAGATAATTACAACATAAAAATGTAACCTGACAATAAAGCTCTGAAATGAAAATTAAAGCAACGAAATTCCTTTAATGGAAATGTTAAATACTGTCCCATTGCCTCTTTCCAAAATAACCCAATTGGATGCACAAATTCTTGTTTACTGTTGTTAAATTCTCCGTAAAAGATGTAGTGCATGCAGCCTAGGATTACATAGTTTGTTTCAAATTTAACTCCTTAAATAGCTATCCAAAGGAAATTTGTGCATTAGGTGGGCTCGGGTACAGCAGTGCACTACTGATAGCAAGCTGCTGATTGTTGCTGCATATATGTCAGCTTACCCAATGTGTTCCGCTAGCTTCCAGTGGTGCAGTGCTGCTCCTTCAACTAAGGATAGAAAGCAATTTTTGTTTCATATTCATTTTCCATTTTTCTCCCTATAGGTTGATACCTGTTTTAGTAAATGGAATGAAATATTCTGAAATTGATATTATCTTGCTTAAGGTGAGTCATATATTTTTTCATTAAATTATGCTATTTACATTTTACATGATTCTTTTTTTGTTTTGTTTTTTTATTCGGAGGGCATTTATTATGATGCTTATATTACACCTTTGAAACTAGCTACATGGAATTTAAGTGCAGCAAGTAATTGTCCCAATGTAATAAACGCTTAGCAGATATATTACATTGTTTATGGTCTTGCCCAAAAATTAACCAATTTTGGCGTAAAATTGAATACTGGTTTAATAGGAGTTTAGAAAACAGAATAAACTTCTTTAAAATCTTGTCATATTTTTTTCTTAGTTACCAAATCTAACATAGAAAATGTTAAATTAATAAATACCTCTATTATTCTGGGTCATAGCTTGATATTGGAAAAATAAAACTATGCCCACAGCTGCCTTCTCACATGCCATTTATCTTCAAATAATTTTTGAACAATTCAGTGTTTCTTCTCGACATAATAAACAGGTCCAAGAATTTTGTTGAGTGGCTAAGTGTCATATTGCTTTACCCATTGCCTTTTCAATTTACGCTTAAGCGACAATTTCATAAGACAGAATACTTTGAATCCTTAAAGGGACATGAAACCCAAAAATTTTCTTTCTTGATTCAGATAGAGAATACAATTTCAAAGAACTTTCTAATTTACTTCTATTATCTAATATGTTTCTTTCTCTTGGGATATATATATATATATATATATATATATACACACACACCAATCAACAGCTAGAACCCAGGTTCTCTGCTGCTCCCGAGCTTGCATAGATAAACATCCATAACAATCATGCATACAATGAAAAATAGATTGCACCCTAGGCATCCCTAGTGGAATCAAACGCATGCTGCCATCCCTGTATGGAAAGTCTCATAAGACAAAAAGAGTCCAGATGTCCAGTTTAGTGTTTGTAATCCCAAAGATGAGGGTAATATGTAAACCGTCTCACAGCAAGTTAATGATCCAGGTTAATAAGCAAAGTCAATGCTTGAAAGTATCGTCTATTAGTAGTGTTAATGTGTCAAAATGAATAAGACATTCAATGGGAATTCACCTGAACCCTACGTCAGAGTATATGTAGATTAGTCCAAGGTAAACAATATCAGTATGTTCACACTCTAAATAGATATCGGCTCTTCTTATCAGCGTATTGTCAAGATGTTAGCTCAGTGCAACAGTTCAACGCCTCTTGTCAGCGTATTCGTTAAATATTAGCTCAATGTAGAAGTTCGTTATAACAACGTAAAAGGTAGGTGTAAAGCCCAATACTTGCGGTTCTGTTGCGAGGCACTTTCAATCATGTGCATACATCACGTGCATACATCACGTCCGGCTGAATCGGCTCCAGTGACTCTCACACCGCAGGCTCATCCAGAAAGTATTCAATAGGGTTCAACCAGGTGAATTACAAATATATCCCAATGGTCCCAGTGGGAACGTAGCAGACTGATACTAGTAGGGGATGCACAGCAAAGACAAAACTCTGATGCGCGTTTTTGGACTCCGCCCTTTCTCAAGGAGTATACGTCATACTTGTTACCACCTCTTGAAATAGGCCTTATCAAAGCTATATTACCCTCATCTTTGGGATTACATAAATACTAAACAAACACTTTTCTCCAACATTGGTGTGTCCGGTCCACGGCGTCATCCTTACTTGTGGGATATTCTCTTCCCCAACAGGAAATGGCAAAGAGTCCCAGCAAAGCTGGTCACATGATCCCTCCTAGGCTCCGCCCACCCCAGTCATTCTCTTTGCCGTTGCACAGGCAACATCTCCACGGAGATGGTTAAGAGTTTTTTGGTGTTTAAATGTAGTTTTTATTCTTCTATCAAGTGTTTGTTATTTTAAAATAGTGCTGGTATGTACTATTTACTCTGAAACAGAAAAGGATGAAGATTTCTGTTTGTAAGAGGAAGATGATTTTAGCAGACAGTAACTAAAATCGATTGCTGTTTCCACACAGGACTGTTGAGATGAAGTAACTTCAGTTGGGGGAAACAGTTAGCAGTCTTTTCTGCTTAAGGTATGACTAGCCATATTTCTAACAAGACCATGTAATGCTGGAAGGCTGTCATTTCCCCTCATGGGGACCGGTAAGCCATTTTCTTAGTTAAACATAAAAGAATAAAGGGCTTCAAAAAGGGCTTAAAAACTGGTAGACATTTTTCTGGGCTAAAACGATTGCTTTACTAGGCATATTATGCAGATTCTAACTAATTATTGGTATTATAATCTTGGGGAACGTATAGAAAAACGGCAGGCACTGTGTTGGACACCTTTTTCAGATGGGGGCCTTTCTAGTGGCCACGCAGGACTTGGTATGCAGACCTGGTGAATATGTCATCGGCTCCACCATGGAAGCTACCTTTGAGACAGGACCTTCTTGTTCAGGGTCCATTCGAACATCCGAATCTGGTTTCCCTCCAACTGACGGCTTGGAGATTGAACGCTTGATTTTATCAAAGCGTGGGTTTTCAGATTCTGTAATAGATACTCTGATTCAGGCTAGAAAGCCTGTAACTAGAAAAATTTACCATAAAATATGGAAAAAATATATCTGTTGGTGTGAATCTAAAGGATTCCCATGGAACAAGATAAAAATTCCTAAGATTCTATCCTTTCTACAAGAAGGTTTGGAGAAAGGATTATCTGCAAGTTCTCTGAAGGGACAGATCTCTGCTTTATCTGTTTTACTTCACAAAAGACTGGCAGCTGTGCCAGATGTTCAAGCATTTGTTCAGGCTCTGGTTAGGATCAAGCCTGTTTACAGACCTTTGACTCCTCCCTGGAGTCTAAATCTAGTTCTTTCAGTTCTTCAAGGGGTTCCGTTTGAACCCTTACATTCCGTAGATATTAAGTTATTATCTTGGAAAGTTTTGTTTTTGGTTGCAATTTCTTCTGCTAGAAGAGTTTCAGAGTTATCTGCTCTGCAGTGTTCTCCGCCCTATCTGGTGTTCCATGCAGATAAGGTGGTTTTGCGTACTAAGCCTGGTTTTCTTCCGAAAGTTGTTTCCAACAAAAATATTAACCAGGAGATAGTTGTACCTTCTTTGTGTCCGAATCCAGTTTCAAAGAAGGAACGTTTGTTACACAATTTGGACGTAGTCCGTGCTCTAAAATTCTATTTAGAGGCTACTAAAGATTTCAGACAAACATCTTCCTTGTTTGTTGTTTATTCTGGTAAAAGGAGAGGTCAAAAAGCGACTTCTACCTCTCTTTCCTTTTGGCTTAAAAGCATTATCCGATTGGCTTATGAGACTGCCGGACGGCAGCCTCCTGAAAGAATCACAGCTCACTCCACTAGGGCTGTGGCTTCCACATGGGCCTTCAAGAACGAGGCTTCTGTTGACCAGATATGTAAGGCAGCGACTTGGTCTTCACTGCACACTTTTGCCAAATTTTACAAATTTGATACTTTTGCTTCTTCGGAGGCTATTTTTGGGAGAATGGTTTTGCAAGCCGTGGTGCCTTCCATTTAGGTGACCTGATTTGCTCCCTCCCTTCATCCGTGTCCTAAAGCTTTGGTATTGGTTCCCACAAGTAAGGATGACGCCGTGGACCGGACACACCAATGTTGGAGAAAACAGAATTTATGCTTACCTGATAAATTACTTTCTCCAACGGTGTGTCCGGGTCACGGCCCGCCCTGGTTTTTTAATCAGGTCTGATGAATTATTTTCTCTAACTACAGTCACCACGGTATCATATGGTTTCTCCTATATATATTTCCTCCTGTCCGTCGGTTTTCTTCTATAAGGTACGACGAGTCCACGGATTCATCCTTTACTTGTGGGATATTATCCTCCTAACAGGAAGTGGCAAAAAGCACCACACCAGAGCTGTCTATATAGCTCCTCCCTTAACTCCACCCCCAGGCATTCTCTTTGCCTACTCTAAGTACTAGGAAGGGTAAAGTGAAAGAGGTGATAACATGTTTTTATTTTCTTCAAGCAAGAGATTTTTATTTTAAATGGTACCTGTGTGTACTATTTACTCTCAGGCAGCAGATGTTTATAGACTTCTGCCTGGAGGCTGATGATCTTAGCATTTGTCACTAAGATCCAGAGCAGTTCCCACAGAATGGCTGAGGTGTACAAGAAACTTCAGTGTGAGGAACGTTTTCATGCTATATAGCAGTGAGGTATGTTCAGTCATTTTTTTTTTTGGAGAGACTGTGGTATTTCAGAAAGGCTGACAGTATCCCCATGAGGGTAAGGGTAAGCAGTAATCCTAAGAGATACAGAAGAGTATTACTAGGCTTAAATGAGGGCAGGGTGGATAAAAATCAATGATTTTTAAAAAAAATAAAAAAAATCTGATTTTTTGGATTTAAATCGGAATTTTTGGATTTAAATCAGATTTGCGACAAGCACTGTCTCCAGCTCATGTTTTTCGCAAATATTGTCAATTTCCAGTATCAGGGTCAAAACTTAAGTGCTGAGGAAGAGGAGTTAGCTATGACATGGGTATCCAGCAATCATCCATCTGTAATGCCAACTATAATAAACTTCAAAGCTAAGGGGGAACCATTCAAGAAATATGTTTGCTGAAGCTATTTTAAAGAAAGTCACACCAGTGAACTGGTGGAAGTCACTTAAGCACTTGGATTTAGAGACTGTTCAAGTAATGATTTCACTTTTAACAGCAGTAGCATCTTCTGCAGGCGTTGAAAGAATATTCTCTTCCTTTGGACTCATTCATTCTAAATTGAGAAATAAAGCAGGAAAGCTTGTTTTTCTTTTCCAAATTATGAACAAAGAAGAAGCTGAAGATGACGAGTGAGCTACAGAGGACAGTATTTAAGTTTTTCATGTGTAGGCTGGGCTGAGTTTCTTAAAATATATATATTTTGTTTAGCCAAATTAATTAACAAACATGGATGTTTGTTTAAGCAAATAACATATGCTGTAATGTTATTGTTTCAGTTGAATAAATCTATTTAAATTGTTATTATAAGGTAATGATTATTTTTCACCTTCCTAAGTACAACAGAAAAGCTGTCCAAATATGAATTATATTTATTAACTTATTAAACTGGGGATAAAAAAACTAATATGAAAAGTTGTTCTAAAATTCTTCATCTACTTGAATATTAGTTATACCAGCAAGAATTAGTCTTTATGTAGAAAACTATGATTTCTCTTGTTAAGTGTGTTCAGTCCACGGGTCATCCATTACTTATGGGATATATTCTCCTTCCCAACAGGAAGTTGCAAGAGGATCACCCAAGCAGAGCTGCTATATAGCTCCTCCCCTCACATGTCATATCCAGTCATTCTCTTGCAACCCTCAAAAAAGAAGGTCGCGAGAGGAGCTGGAGTTTTTACTTAACTATTCTTCAATCAAAAGTTTATTTTAAATGGCACCGGAGTGTGCTGTTTTTCTATCTCAGGCAGTATTTGGAAGAAGAAACTGCCTGCGTCTTTTTTCTATGATCTTAGCAGGCGTAACTAAGATCCACTGGCTGTTCTCGACATTCTGAGGAGTGGGGTAACTTCAGAAACTGGGAATAGCATGCGGGGTCCTCCGCAAATGAGGTATGTGCAGTACTTTATTTTCTGGGAATGGAATTGACTAAGAAAATACTGCTGTTACCGTATGATGTAAATACAGCCTTAAATGCAGTAGTGGCGACTGGTATCAGGCTGATATATGTATGCGCAGTCGAGTTATTTTCTAGGGACTAGAATTTGACTGAGAAAATACTGTTAACTCTGAAATAATACTTAAGCCTTCTCTGCAGTGGTAGCGACTGGTAGCAGGCTTAGTGATGGCTTTGCATGACATTGAAAAATTTTGTTTTTTAATAAAACGTTTACTGGCATGTTATTCGTTTTTGTGAGGTACTTTGGTGATCGCTTTGGGCATGATTTTTTTCCACATGGCTAACATATTTTTCTGCATGGAAACTGTTTTATCAGGGCTCCCACTGTTGTGATTGGAGTGGGAGGGCCCTTGTTTTAGCGCCTTGTTGCGCAGTTAAAATTCTTGCACAGTCTTCCTGCTTCTTCCTCCTTGATCCAGGACGTCTCTAGAGAGCTCAGGGGTCTGCAAATTTCATTTGTGAGGGAGGTAATCAGTCACAGCAGATCTGTGACAGTGTGCTGACTGTGATTAAAAGTGTTAAATCTTAATTGATATCTGTTTTATCCGTTTTGGGTATTGAGGGGTTAATCATCCTCTTGCTAATGGGTGCAATCCTCTGCTAATAATACACTTCTTGTTAAGAATTGTTTAATTATATCTGTATTTTTGAAGCGCTGCAGCGTTTTTTATATTGCTTGTAAACTTATTGAAAGTGATTTCCAAGCTTGTTAGTTTCATTGCTAAGTCTGTTTAAACATGTCTGATTCAGAGGAAACTGTTTGTTCTTCATGTTCAAAAGCCAATGTGGAGCCCAATAGAACGATGTGTACCAATTGTATTGATATTGCTTTGAATAAAAGTCAATCTGTACCGATAAAGAAACTATCACCAGACAACGAGGGGGAAGTTATGCCGCCTAACTCTCCTCACGTGTCAGTACCTGCGTCTCCCGCTCGGGAGATGCGTAGGATTGAGACACCTAGTACATCTAGGCCCTTACAAATCACTTTACATGATATGGCTAATGTTATGAAAGAAGTATTATATAATATGCCCGAATTAAGGGGCAAACGCGATAGCTCTGGGTTAAGGACAGAGCGCGCTGATGACACGAGAGCTATGTCTGATACTGCGTCACAATTTGCAGAACATGAGGACGGTGAGCTTCATTCTGTCGGTGACGGTTCTGATCCGGGGAGACCGGATTCAGAAATTTCAAATTTTAAATTTAAGCTTGAGAACCTCCGTGTGTTACTAGGGGAGGTATTAGCGGCTCTGAATGATTGCGACACGGTGGCAATTCCAGAGAAATTGTGTAGGTTGGATAGATACTATGCGGTACCGGTGTGTACTGATGTTTTTCCTATACCAAAAAGACTTACAGAAATTATAAGTAAGGAGTGGGATAGACCCGGTGTGCCTTTTTCCCCTCCCCCGATATTTAGAAAAATGTTCCCTATAGACGCCACCACACGAGACTTATGGCAGACGGTCCCTAAGGTGGAGGGAGCAGTTTCTACGTTAGCCAAGCGTACCACTATCCCGGTGGAGGATAGCTGTGCTTTCTCAGATCCAATGGATAAAAAATTAGAGGGTTATCTTAAGAAAATGTTTGTTCAACAGGGTTTTATATTGCAGCCTCTTGCATGCATTGCGCCTGTCACGGCTGCAGCGGCATTCTGGTTTGAGTCTCTAGAAGAGGCTATTCGCACAGAGCCGTTGGATGAGGCTTTGAGCAAAGTTAGAACCCTTAAGCAAGCTAATGCGTTTGTTTCAGATGCCGTAGTACATCTAACCAAACTTACGGCTAAAAATTCCGGATTCGCCATACAGGCGCGCAGCGCGCTCTGGCTTAAATCCTGGTCAGCGGATGTAACTTCCAAGTCTAAGCTACTTAACATTCCTTTCAAAGGGCAGACCTTATTCGGGCCCGGCTTGAAGGAAATTATTGCTGACATTACGGGAGGTAAGGGCCACGCCCTTCCTCAGGACAGGGCCAAACCAAAGGCCAAACCAAAGGCCAAACAGTCTAATTTTCGTGCCTTTCGTAACTTCAAGGCAGGAGCAGCATCGACTTCCTCCGCTTCAAAACAGGAAGGAACTACTGCTCGTTACAGACAGGGTTGGAAAGGCAACCAGTCATGGAACAAGGGCAAGCAGGCCAGAAAGCCTACTCCCGCCCCTAAGACAGCATGAAGACAGGGCCCCCTATCCGGAGACGGATTTAGTGGGGGGCAGACTTTCTCTCTTTGCCCAGGCTTGGGCAAGAGATGTGCAGGATCCCTGGACGTTAAAGATTATATCTCAGGGATACCTTCTGGATTTCAAAACCTCTCCTCCACAAGGGAGGTTCCATCTTTCGAGGTTATCGACAAACCTAGTAAAGAGAGAGGCATTTCTACAATGTGTACAAGACCTCTTAATCATGGGAGTGATCCACTCAGTTCCGCGATCGGAACAGGGGCAAGGATTTTACTCAAATCTATTTGTGGTTCCCAAAAAAGAGGGAACCTTCAGACCAATCTTGGACTTAAAGATCTTAAACAAATTCCTAAGGGTACCATCGTTCAAGATGGAAACCATTCGAACCATCCTACCCATGATCCAAGAGGGTCAATATATGACCACGGTGGACTTAAAGGATGCTTACCTTCATATACCGATTCACAAAGATCATTATCGGTACCTGAGGTTTGCCTTTCTAGACAGGCATTACCAGTTTGTGGCTCTTCCCTTCGGGTTAGCCACGGCCCCGAGAATTTTTACGAAGGTTCTGGGCTCACTTCTGGCGGTACTAAGACCACGAGGCATAGCGGTGGCTCCGTACCTAGACGACATTCTGATACAAGCGTCAAGTTTTCAGAATGCAAAGTCTCATACAGAGATAGTTCTAGCATTTCTGAGGTCGCATGGGTGGAAAGTGAACGTGGAAAAGAGTTCTGTTACCACTCACAAGGGTTCCTTTTCTAGGGTCTCTTATAGATTCTGTGGAGATGAAGATTTACCTGACGGAGTCCAGGTTATCAAAGATTCTCAATGCTTGCCGTGTCCTTCATTCCGTTCCAAGCCCATCAGTAGCTCAGTGCATGGAGGTAATCGGCTTAATGGTCGCGGCAATGGACATAGTGCCATTTGCGCGCCTGCATCTCAGACCGCTGCAACTATGCATGCTCAGTCAATGGAACGGGGATTACTCAGATCTGTCCCCTTTGCTAAATCTGGACCAGGAGACCAGAGATTCAGTTCTCTGGTGGTTGTCACCGGTTCATCTGTCCAAAGGAATGACCTTTCGCAGGCCAGATTGGACGATTGTAACGACGAATGCCAGCCTTCTAGGCTGGGGAGCAGTCCGGAATTCCCTGAAGGCTCAGGGATCGTGGACTCAGGAGGAGAAACTCCTCCCAATAAACATTCTAGAATTAAGCGCAATATTCAATGCTCTTCTAGCTTGGCCTCAGTTAGCAAAGCTGAGGTTCATCAGATTTCAGTCGGGACAATATCACGACTGTGGCTTACATCAATCATCAAGGGGGAACCAGGAGTTCCCTAGCGATGTTGGAAGTCTCGAAGATAATTCGCTGGGCAGAGTCTCACTCTTGCCACCTGTCAGCGATTCACATCCCAGGCGTAGAGAACTGGGAGGCGGATTTCCTAAGTCGCCAGACTTTTCATCCGGGAGAGTGGGAACTTCACCCGGATGTATTTGCTCAACTGATTCGTCGTTGGGGCGAACCAGATCTGGATCTCATGGCATCTCGCCAGAATGCGAAGCTTCCTTGTTACGGATCCAGGTCCAGGGACCCGGGAGCGGTGCTGGTAGATGCATTAGCAGCCCCTTGGGTTTTCAACATAGCTTATGTGTTTCCACCATTTCCGTTGCTACCTCGGCTGATTGCCAGGATCAAACAGGAGAGGGCATCAGTAATTCTGATAGCTCCTGCGTGGCCACGCAGGACCTGGTATGCAGACCTAGTGGACATGTCCTCCTGTCCACCATGGTCTCTTCCTCTGAGGCAGGACCTTCTAATTCAGGGTCCTTTCAACCATCCAAACCTAATTTCTCTGAGGCTGACTGCCTGGAAATTGAACGCTTTATTCTATCAAAGCGTGGGTTTTCGGATTCGGTTATTGATACATTAATACAGGCTTGGAAATCTGTGACAAGAAAAATTTACCATAAGATATGGCGTAAATATTTATATTGGTGCGAATCCAAGAGTTACTCATGGAGTAAGGTTAGGATTCCTAGGATATTAGCTTTTCTACAAGAGGGTTTAGAAAAGGGTTTATCCGCTAGTTCGCTAAAGGGACAGATTTCAGCTCTGTCTATTCTTTTACACAAACGTCTGGCAGAGAATCCAGACGTCCAGGCCTTTTGTCAGGCTTTGGCTAGAATTAAGCCTGTGTTTAAAGCTGTTGCTCCTCCGTGGAGCTTAAACTTGGTTCTTAAAGTTCTTCAGGGTGTTCCGTTTGAACCCCTTCATTCCATTGATATTAAGCTTTTATCTTTGAAAGTTTTGTTTTTGATGGCTATTTCCTCGGCTCGACGAGTCTCTGAGTTATCTGCCTTACATTGTGATTCTCCTTATCTGATTTTTCATTCAGACAAGGTAGTTCTGCGTACTAAACCTGGGTTTTTACCTAAGGTTGTTTCTAACAGGAATATCAATCAAGAGATTGTTGTTCCTTCATTATGTCCTAATCCTTCTTCAAAGAAGGAACGTCTTTTGCATAATCTAGACGTGGTCCGTGCTCTGAAGTTCTACTTACAGGCAACTAAAGATTTTAGACAAACTTCTTCTCTGTCGTTTACTCTGGACAGAGGAGAGGTCAAAAGGCTTCGGCTACCTCTCTCTCTTTTTGGCTTCGTAGCATAATACGTTTAGCCTATGAGACTGCTGGACAGCAGCCTCCTGAAAGAATTACAGCTCATTCCACCAGAGCTGTGGCTTCCACCTGGGCCTTTAAGAATGAGGCCTCTGTTGAACAGATTTGCAAGGCTGCAACTTGGTCTTCACTTCATACTTTTTCCAAATTTTACAAATTTGACACTTTCGCTTCTTCGGAGGCTGGTTTTGGGAGAAAGGTTCTACAGGCAGTGGTTCCTTCTGTTTAATGTTCCGGCCTTGTCCCTCCCATCATCCGTGTACTTAGCTTTGGTATTGGTATCCCATAAGTAATGGATGACCCGTGGACTGAACACACTTAACAAGAGAAAACATAATTTATGCTTACCTGATAAATTTATTTCTCTTGTAGTGTGTTCAGTCCACGGCCCGCCCTGTCTTTTTAAGGCAGGTTCTAAATTTTAAAATTTATAACTCCAGTCACCACTGCACCTTATAGTTTCTCCTTTCTCGTCTTGTTTCGGTCGAATGACTAGATATGACATGTGAGGGGAGGAGCTATATAGCAGCTCTGCTTGGGTGATCCTCTTGCAACTTCCTGTTGGGAAGGAGAATATATCCCATAAGTAATGGATGACCCGTGGACTGAACACACTACAAGAGAAATAAATTTATCAGGTAAGCATAAATTATGTTTTAAATCAAGCCTTACTGACTAGTGATTTAAATCGTGATTTAAATCGTGATTTAAATCAGTTTGATTTAAATCAAATCCACCCTTCATGAGGGGCTTATAAAAAATGGTTGACACTGAGTTTGGAATGTTTGTGGTCAAACGTTTTGTGAACTGGGAGTGCTGTTAACGTTTTTTGGGCAATAACGTTTTTTGGAGACTTTATTGAGGGTACACTTTGGCTTCTTTTTTGGTCTCAGAACCCACATGGCTAGTTTGGAACTACTCTGGTGCGGTTCATTTAGGCTGACAAAACATCGAGTGAGATGGACGGGGCCTATTTTCGCACCTCAGATGCGCAGTTGTATTTACAAAGCAAGCAGCAAGCTCCAACTCCGGAGGGCCCTTGTGGAAGTGTTGGGCCAAATCGAAGCTTTAACCCCATTTTTCCTTTCCCTGAGGGCAGGGGGTGTTTTTTTCCGGATTTAGGCTCATTAACTATCTGGTTTTCACAATAAAGGGTTAAGTGTGTTTTTTTCTTGTGGGGCAAACTTAACTGCATAAATTGAATCTTATATCAAATATTTGAAACGATTGGTGTATTTTAAAGCAGTTTTGCAGAACGTGTATGCTTTTTTTTCTCTTAAAGGTGCAGTACCGTTTTTTAAGATTATTTTTTTCACTAAATAAAGTGTTTTCAAGCTTGTTTGTGGTCATTGCTAGCCTGTTCAACATGTCTGACATTGAGGAAAGCCAATGTTCAATGTGTTTAAAAGCTATTGTGGAACCCCCACTTAGAATGTTTCCCTCATGCACTGATAGGGCAATAAATTGCTAAGAACATATTTTAGCTACTAAAAGTATGTCGCAGGATGATTCTCAGTCAGAAGGGAATCGGGGTATGCCATCTAATTCTCCCCAAGTGTCACAACCATTAACGCCCGCACAAGCGACGCCAAGTACTTCTAGTGAGTCTAATTCTTTCACCCTGCAAGATATGGCCGCAGTTATGAATACTACCCTCAGAGGTTTTATCTAAGCTGCCTGGGTTGCAGGGGAAGCGCAGTAGGTCTGGTGTGAGAGTAAATACTGAGCCCTCTGACGCTTTATTAGCCATATCCGATGTACCCTCACAATGTTCTGAGTTGGAGGTGAGGGATTTGCTGTCTGACGGAGAGATTTTTGATTCAGGAAAGATGTTCCCTCAGACAGACTCGGATATGACGGCTTTTAAATTTAAACTAGAACACCTCCGCTTGTTGCTCAGGGAGGTTTTAGCGACTCTGGATGACTGTGACCCTATTGTAGTTCCAGAGAAATTGTGTAAAATGGACAGATATCTTGAGGTTCCTGCCTACACTGATGTTTTTCCGGTCCCTAAGAGGATTTTGGACACAGTCACTGAGTGGGATAAACCAGGTATTCCGTTTTCTCCCCCTCCTACTTTTAAGAAAATGTTTCCCATATCAGACACCATGCGGGACTCATGGCAGACGGTCCCTAAGGTGGAGGGGGCTATTTCTACCCTGGCTAAGCGTACAACTATACCTATTGAGGACAGTTGTGCTTTCAAAGATCCTATGGCTGAAAAAGTAGAGGGTCTCCTAAAGAAAATATTTATTCATCAGGGTTTTCTTCTGCAACCTATAGCGTGCATTGTTCCTGTAACTACTGCAGCTGCTTGTTGGTTCGAGGCTCTGGAGGAGGCTCTTCAGGTTGAGACCCCATTAGATTATATTCTGGATAGAATTAGGGCTCTCAAGCTAGCTAATAATTTCATTACAGATGCCGCTTTTCAACTGGCTAAATTAGCGGCAAAGAATTCAGGTTTTGCCATTTTAGCGCGTAGAGCGTTATGGCTTAAGTCTTGGTCTGCTGACGTGTCATCAAAATCTAAGCTTTTAGCCATCCCTTTCAAGGGTAAGACCCTATTCGGACCTGAACTGAAAGAGATTATTTCAGACATCACTGGTGGAAAAAGGCCATGCCCTTCCTCAGGATAAGTCAAATAAGATGAGGACCAAACAAAATAATTTTCGTTCCTTTCAAAACTTCAAAGGTGGTCCCTCTACCTCCTCCCCTGCTGCAAAGCAGGAGGGAAATTTTGCTCAATCCAAGTCTATCTGGAGACCTAACCAACAAAGGTAAACAGGCCAAGAAGCCCGCTGCTGCCACCAAGACAGCATGAAGGGGTAGCCCCCGATCCGGGGCCGGATCTAGTAGGGGGCAGACTTTCTCTCTTTGCTCAGGCTTGGGCAAAAGACGTTCAGGACTCCTGGATTTTAGAAATCGTAACCCTGGGGTATCTTCTAGATTTAAAAGATTCTCCTCCAAGGCGGAGATTCCATCTTTCTCAGCTGTCTGTAAACCAGACAAAAAGAGAGGCGTTCTTACTCTGTGTAGAAGACCTATATACCATGGGAGTGATCTGCCCAGTTCCAAAAACAGAACAGGGGCAGGGGTTTTACTCCAATCTGTTTTGTGGTTCTTAAAAAAGAGGGAACCTTCAGAGCAATTTTAGATCTCAAGATCCTAAACAAATTCCTCAGAGTCCCATCCTTCAAGATGGAGACCATTCAGAATATTTTACCAATGATTCAGGAGGGTCAATAATATGACCACCGTGGATTTAAAGGATGCGTATCTGCACATCCCTATCCACAAAGATCATAACCAGTTCCTCAGGTTCGCCTGCCTGGACAAACATTACCAGTTTGTGGCTCTTTCCTTCGGGGCTGGCCACAGCTCCCAGAATTTTCACAAAGGTGCTAGGGTCCCTTCTGGCGGTTCTAAGGCCGCGGGGCATAGCAGTGGCGTCTTATCTGGATGATATCTTAATTCAGGCGTCAACTTACCAACTAGCCAAATGTCACACTGACATCGTGTTGGCTTTTCTAAGATCTCACGGGTGGAAGGTGAACGTAAAAAAGAGTTCACTTCTCCCCCTCACGAGAGTTCCATTCCTGGGAACTCAGAAAATTTTTCATGTCTACCGAATCTATCAGACGGAGGTCAGGAAATTAAAGATTTTAACCACCTGCCGAGCTCTACATTCCATTCCTCGGCCTTCCGTGGCTCAGTGTATGGAGGTAATCGGACTAATGGTAGCGGTAATGGACATAGTTCCATTCGCTCGCTTGCATCTCAGACCACTGCAACTATGCATGCTCAATCAGTGGAATGGGGATTATGCAAATTTATCTCCTCAGATAAATTTTGATCAAGAGACCAGAGACTCTCTTCTTTGGTGGTTGTCACAGGATCATCTGTCCCAGGGAATGTGTTTCTGCAGGCCAGCATGGGTCATAGTGACGGACGCCAGCCTATTGGGCTGGGGTGCAGTCTGGAATTCCCTGAAAGCACAGGGTGTGTGGACTCAGGAGGAGGCTCTCCTCCCGATAAATATTCTAGAACTGAGAGCGATATTCAACGCGCTTCAGACGTGGCCTCAGCTGGCTTCGGCCAGATTCATAAGATTTCAGTTGGACAATATCATGACTCTAGCCTATATCAATCAACAGGGGGGAACAAAGAGTTCTCTAGCGATGATAGAAGTTACCAAAATAATTTGATGGTCAGAGACTCACTCTTGCCATCTATCAGCAATCTATATCCCAGGAGTGGAGAACTGGGAAGCAGATTTTCGTCTGACTTTTCATCCGAGGGAGTGGGAACTCCATCCTGAGGTGTTTGCACAATTCACTCATCAATGGGGCACACCAGAATTGGATCTGATGGCGTCTCGTCAGAACACCAAACTTCCTTGTTATGGGTCCAGATCACGGGATCCTCAAGCAGTACTGATAGATGCTCTAGCAGTACCTTGGTCGTTCAACCTGGCTTTTGTGTTTCCAACATTTCCTCTCCTCCCCTCCCTCGTCTGATTGCCAGAATCAAACAGGAGAGAGCTTCGGTGATTATGATAGCACCTGCGTGGCCATGCAGGACTTGGTATGCAGACCTGATGGACATGTCATCTCTACCAACCATGGACACTGCCACTAAGACAGGACCTTCTCATTCAAGGTCCGTTCCAGCATCCAAATCTAATTTCTCTGTGGCTGACTGCCTGGAGATTGAACGCTTGATTTTAACTAAGCGGGGATTCTCTGAGTCGGTCATAGATACCTTGATTCAGGCTCGAAAGCCTGTCACTAGGAAAATTTATCATAAGCTATGGCGTAAATATCTTTATTGGTGTGAATCCAAAGGCTACTCATGGAGTAAGATCAGGATTCCTAGGACTTTGTCTTTTCTCCAAGAAGGATTGGAGATGGGGCTATCAGCATTCCATAGATATTAAGCTTCTATCTTGGAAAGTTCTGTTTTTAGTCGCTATCTCTTTGGCTCAAAGAGTTTCTGAACTATCTGCATTGCAATGCGACTCGCCTTACCTTGTTTTTCATATGGATAACTTGGTTTTGCGTACCAAACCTGGATTCCTTCCTAAGGTTGTTACTAATAAGAATATTAATCAGGAATTTGTTGTTCCTTCCCTGTGTCCTAATCCTTCCTCTAAGAAGGAGCGTCTGTTGCACAACTTGGACGTGGTTCGTGCTTTGAAGTTTTACTTGCAAGTGACCAAAGATTTCTCCAACATAGGTGTGTCCGGTCCACGGCGTCATCCTTACTTGTGGGATATTCTCTTCCCCAACAGGAAATGGCAAAGAGCCCAGCAAAGCTGGTCACATGATCCCTCCTAGGCTCCGCCTACCCCAGTCATTCTCTTTGCCGTTGTACAGGCAACATCTCCACGGAGATGGCTTAGAGTTTTTTAGTGTTTAACTGTAGTTTTTATTATTCAATCAAGAGTCAGAAACAGAAAAGAGATGAAGATTTCTGTTTGTATGAGGAAAATGATTTTAGCAACCGTCACTAAAATCCATGGCTGTTCCACACAGGACTGTTGAGAGCAATTAACTTCAGTTGGGGGAACAGTGTGCAGTCTCTTGCTGCTTGAAGTATGACACATTCTAACAAGACGATGTAATGCTGGAAGCTGTCATTTTCCCTATGGGATCCGGTAAGCCATGTTTATTACGATCGTAAATAAGGGCTTCACAAGGGCTTATTAAAACTGTAGACTTTTTTTGGGCTAAATCGATTCATTATTAACACATATTTAGCCTTGAGGAATCATTTTATCTGGGTATTTTGATATAATAATATCGGCAGGCACTGGTTTAGACACCTTATTCTTTAGGGGCTTTCCCAAAGCATAAGCAGAGCCTCATTTTCGCGCCGGTGTTGCGCACTTGTTTTTGAGAGGCATGGCATGCAGTCGCATGTGAGAGGAGCTCTGATACTTAGAAAAGACTTTCTGAAGGCGTCATTTGGTATCGTATTCCCCTTTGGGCTTGGTTGGGTCTCAGCAAAGCAGATACCAGGGACTGTAAAGGGGTTAAAGTTCAAAACGGCTCAGGTTCCGTTATTTTAAGGGTTAAAGCTTCCAAATTTGGTGTGCAATACTTTTAAGGCTTTAAGACACTGTGGTGAAAATTTGGTGAATTTTGAACAATTCCTTCATGTTTTTCGCAATTGCAGTAATAAAGTGTGTTCAGGTTAAAATTTAAAGTGACAGTAACGGTTTTATTTTAAAACGTTTTTTTGTACTTTGTTATCAAGTTTATGCCTGTTTAACATGTCTGAACTACCAGATAGACTGTGTTCTGAATGTGGGGAAGCCAGAGTTCCTTCTCATTTAAATAAATGTGATTTATGTGATAATGACAATGATGCCCAAGATGATTCCTCAAGTGAGGGGAGTAAGCATGGTACTGCATCATTCCCTCCTTCGTCTACACGAGTCTTGCCCACTCAGGAGGCCCCTAGTACATCTAGCGCGCCAATACTCCTTACTATGCAACAATTAACGGCTGTAATGGATAATTCTGTCAAAAACATTTTAGCCAAAATGAACACTTATCAGCGTAAGCGCGGCTGCTCTGTTTTAGATACTGAAGAGCATGACGACGCTGATAATAATATTTCTGAAGGGCCCCTAACCCAGTCTGATGGGGCCAGGGAGGTTTTGTCTGAGGGAGAAATTACTGATTCAGGGAACATTTCTCAACAGGCTGAACCTGATGTGATTGCATTTAAATTTAAGTTGGAACATCTCCGCATTCTGCTTAAGGAGGTATTATCCACTCTGGATGATTGTGACAACTTGGTCATCCCAGAGAAACTTTGTAAAATGGACAAGTTCCTAGAGGTGCCGGGGCTCCCAGAAGCTTTTCCTATACCCAAGCGGGTGGCGGACATTGTTAATAAAGAATGGGAAAGGCCCGGTATTCCTTTCGTCCCTCCCCCCATATTTAAAAAATTGTTTCCTATGGTCGACCCCAGAAAGGACTTATGGCAGACAGTCCCCAAGGTCGAGGGAGCGGTTTCCACTTTAAACAAACGCACCACTATACCCATAGAGGATAGTTGTGCTTTCAAAGATCCTATGGATAAAAAATTAGAAGGTTTGCTTAAAAAAATGTTTGTTCAGCAAGGTTACCTTCTACAACCAATTTCATGCATTGTCCCTGTCGCTACAGCCGCATGTTTCTGGTTCGATGATCTGATAAGAGCGGTCGATAGTGATTCTCCTCCTTTGGAGGAGATTATGGACAGAATCAATGCTCTCAAATTGGCTAATTCTTTCACCCTAGACGCCACTTTGCAATTGGCTAGGTTAGCGGCTAAGAATTCTGGGTTTGCTATTGTGGCGCGCAGAGCGCTTTGGTTGAAATCTTGGTCGGCTGATGCATCTTCCAAGAACAAGCTACTTAACATTCCTTTCAAGGGGAAAACGCTGTTTGGCCCTGACTTGAAAGAGATTATCTCTGATATCACTGGGGGTAAGGGCCACGCCCTTCCTCAGGATCGGCCTTTCAAGGCAAAAAATAAACCTAATTTTCGTCCCTTTCGTACGAACGGACCAGCCCAAGGTGCTACGTCCTCTAAGCAAGAGGGTAATACTTCTCAAGCCAAGCCAGCTTGGAGACCAATGCAAGGCTGGAACAAGGGAAAGCAGGCCAAGAAACCTGCCACTGCTACCAAGACAGCATGAAATGTTGGCCCCCGATCCGGGACCGGATCTGGTGGGGGGCAGACTCTCTCTCTTCGCTCAGGCTTGGGCAAGAGATGTTCTGGATCCTTGGGCGCTAGAAATAGTTTCCCAAGGTTATCTTCTGGAATTCAAGGGACTTCCCCCAAGGGGGAGGTTCCACAGGTCTCAGTTGTCTTCAGACCACATAAAAAGACAGGCATTCTTACATTGTGTAGAAGACCTGTTAAAAATGGGAGTGATTCATCCTGTTCCATTAAGAGAACAAGGGATGGGGTTCTACTCCAATCTGTTCATAGTTCCCAAAAAAGAGGGAACGTTCAGACCAATCTTAGATCTCAAGATCTTAAACAAGTTTCTCAAGGTTCCATCGTTCAAGATGGAAACCATTCAAACTATTCTTCCTTCCATCCAGGAAGGTCAATTCATGACCACGGTGGATTTAAAGGATGCGTATCTACATATTCCTATCCACAAGGAACATCATCGGTTCCTAAGGTTCGCATTCCTGGACAAACATTACCAGTTCGTGGCGCTTCCTTTCGGATTAGCCACTGCTCCAAGGATTTTCACAAAGGTACTAGGGTCCCTTCTAGCTGTGCTAAGACCAAGGGGCATTGCTGTAGTACCTTACTTGGACGACATTCTGATTCAAGCGTCGTCCCTTCCTCAAGCAAAGGCTCACACGGACATTGTCCTGGCCTTTCTCAGATCTCACGGATGGAAAGTGAACGTGGAAAAGAGTTCTCTATCCCCGTTAACAAGGGTTCCCTTCTTGGGAACAATAATAGACTCCTTAGAAATGAGGATTTTTCTGACAGAGGCCAGAAAAACAAAGCTTCTAGACTCTTGTCGGATACTTCATTCCGTTCCTCTTCCTTCCATAGCTCAGTGCATGGAAGTGATCGGGTTGATGGTAGCGGCAATGGACATAGTTCCTTTTGCGCGCATTCATCTAAGACCATTACAACTGTGCATGCTCAGTCAGTGGAATGGGGACTATACAGACTTGTCTCCGAAGATACAAGTAAATCAGAGGACCAGAGACTCACTCCGTTGGTGGCTGTCCCTGGACAACCTGTCACAAGGGATGACATTCCGCAGACCAGAGTGGGTCATTGTCACGACCGACGCCAGTCTGATGGGCTGGGGCGCGGTCTGGGGATCCCTGAAAGCTCAGGGTCTTTGGTCTCGGGAAGAATCTCTTCTACCGATAAATATTCTGGAACTGAGAGCGATATTCAATGCTCTCAAGGCTTGGCCTCAGCTAGCGAGGGCCAAGTTCATACGGTTTCAATCAGACAACATGACAACTGTTGCGTACATCAACCATCAGGGGGGAACAAGGAGTTCCCTAGCGATGGAAGAAGTGACCAAAATCATTCTATGGGCGGAGTCTCACTCCTGCCACCTGTCTGCTATCCACATCCCAGGAGTGGAAAATTGGGAAGCGGATTTTCTGAGTCGTCAGACATTGCATCCGGGGGAGTGGGAACTCCATCCGGAAATCTTTGCCCAAGTCACTCAGCTGTGGGGCATTCCAGACATGGATCTGATGGCCTCTCGTCAGAACTTCAAAGTTCCTTGCTACGGGTCCAGATCCAGGGATCCCAAGGCGGCTCTAGTGGATGCACTAGTAGCACCTTGGACCTTCAAACTAGCTTATGTGTTCCCGCCGTTTCCTCTCATCCCCAGGCTGGTAGCCAGGATCAATCAGGAGAGGGCGTCGGTGATCTTGATAGCTCCTGCGTGGCCACGCAGGACTTGGTATGCAGATCTGGTGAATATGTCATCGGCTCCACCTTGGAAGCTACCTTTGAGACGAGACCTTCTTGTTCAGGGTCCGTTCGAACATCCGAATCTGGTTTCACTCCAGCTGACTGCTTGGAGATTGAACGCTTGATTTTATCGAAGCGAGGGTTCTCAGATTTACCACAAAATTTGGAAAAAATATATCTGTTGGTGTGAATCTAAAGGATTCTCTTGGGACAAGGTTAAGATTCCTAGGATTCTATCCTTCCTTCAAGAAGGATTGGAAAAAGGATTATCTGCAAGTTCCCTGAAGGGACAGATTTCTGCCTTGTCGGTGTTACTTCACAAAAAACTGGCTGCTGTGCCAGATGTTCAAGCCTTTGTTCAGGCTCTGGTTAGAATTAAGCCTGTTTACAAACCTTTGACTCCTCCTTGGAGTCTCAATTTAGTTCTTTCAGTTCTTCAGGGGGTTCCGTTTGAACCCTTGCATTCCGTTGATATTAAGTTATTATCTTGGAAAGTTTTGTTTTTAGTTGCAATTTCTTCTGCTAGAAGAGTTTCAGAATTATCTGCTCTGCAGTGTTCTCCTCCTTATCTGGTGTTCCATGCAGATAAGGTGGTTTTACGTACTAAACCTGGTTTTCTTCCAAAAGTTGTTTCTAACAAAAACATTAACCAGGAGATTATCGTACCTTCTCTGTGTCCGAAACCAGTTTCAAAGAAGGAACGTTTGTTGCACAATTTGGATGTTGTTCGCGCTCTAAAATTCTATTTAGATGCTACAAAGGATTTTAGACAAACATCTTCCTTGTTTGTTGTTTATTCTGGTAAAAGGAGAGGTCAAAAAGCAACTTCTACCTCTCTCTCTTTTTGGATTAAAAGCATCATCAGATTGGCTTACGAGACTGCCGGACGGCAGCCTCCCGAAAGAATCACAGCTCATTCCACTAGGGCTGTGGCTTCCACATGGGCCTTCAAGAACGAGGCTTCTGTTGATCAGATATGTAGGGCAGCGACTTGGTCTTCACTGCACACTTTTACCAAATTTTACAAGTTTGATACTTTTGCTTCTTCTGAGGCTATTTTTGGGAGAAAGGTTTTGCAAGCCGTGGTGCCTTCCATTTAGGTGACCTGATTTGCTCCCTCCCTTCATCCGTGTCCTAAAGCTTTGGTATTGGTTCCCACAAGTAAGGATGACGCCGTGGACCGGACACACCTATGTTGGAGAAAACAGAATTTATGTTTACCTGATAAATTACTTTCTCCAACGGTGTGTCCGGTCCACGGCCCGCCCTGGTTTTTTTAATCAGGTCTGATAATTTATTTTCTTTAACTACAGTCACCACGGTACCATATGGTTTCTCCTATGCAAATATTCCTCCTTAACGTCGGTCGAATGACTGGGGTAGGCGGAGCCTAGGAGGGATCATGTGACCAGCTTTGCTGGGCTCTTTGCCATTTCCTGTTGGGGAAGAGAATATCCCACAAGTAAGGATGACGCCGTGGACCGGACACACCGTTGGAGAAAGTAATTTATCAGGTAAACATAAATTCTGTTTTTCGTCAAACATCTTCTTTGTTGTCTATTCTGGAAGACGTAGAGGTCAAAAAGCTACGGCTACCTCTTTCCTTTTGGATGAAAAGCATCATCAGTTTGGCATACGAGACTGCTGGACAGCAGCCTCCTGAAAGAATTACAGCTCACTCTACTAGAGCGGTGGCTTCCACATGGGCTTTTAAAAATGATGCTTCTGTTGAACAGATTTGTAAGGCTGCGACTTGGTCGTCGCCTCATACCTTTTCCAAATTTTATAAATTTGATATTTTTGCTTCGGTGGCTATTTTTGGGAGAAAAGTTCTTCAAGCAGTTGTGCCTTCTGTTTAGCCATCTGTCTTGTCCCTCCCGTTCATCCGTGTCCTGTAGCTTTGGTATTGTATCCCACAAGTAAAGGATGAATCCGTGGACTCGTCGTACCTTATAGAAGAAAAGTAAATTTATGCTTACCTGATAAATTAATTTTCTCTTGTAAGGTGTATCCAGTCCACGGGTTCATCCATTACTTGTGGGATATTCTCCTTCCCAACAGGAAGTTGCAAGAGGACACCCACAGCAGAGCTGTCTATATAGCTCCTCCCCTAATCCCCACCCCCAGTCATTCTCTTGCAACTCTCGACAAGATAGGAAGTATCAAGAGATATGTGGTGACTTAGTGTAGTTTTACCTTCAATCAAGAGTTTATTTTTAAACGGTACCGGCGTTGTACTGTTTTACTCTCAGGCAGAAATTAGAAGAAGAATTCTGCCTGGAGGTTTGATGATCTTAGCGGTTTGTAACTAAGGTCCATTGCTGTTCTCACACATAACTGAAGAGTATGGGAAAACTTCAGTTGGGGGGGAACGGTCTGCAGATTACCTGCTTTGAGGTATGTTAAGTATTTTTATTTCTAGAGAGATGAATAAGTTATAGAAAATGCTGACAGAGCCTTGTGTATTTGAGGTAAGCCTGATTCAGTGATTTAACGACTGGGATCATGCTTACAAAACAGGGTAATACTCATGTTAATACTCATATTAGTGACAAAACGTTTACATGATTTCATAAATAGGACGTTTTTGCTCTGAGGGAGATAAATCTTTATTTTTGGCCTAGTTTCCACATGGCTAGTCAGATACTCCTAGGAGTATTTTCTTAAGGCCCCTCTGACATCCAAAACATGGTGGAGGGGCCTATTTTAGACTGAGACATCCAGCTTCCCTAGAGGAGTCCTCTGGCATCTGAGGACCATTTCAAAGGGTTTATTTCTGCACAAAATCGTATTTGAGGGCAGGTAGGAGCCTCAGCAGAGCTGTGGCAAGGTGCTCAATTGTCTTAACGTTTTTAACGTTTTTCAATCCGGTTTGGGGCCTAAGGGGTTAATCATCCATTTGCAAGTGGGTGCAATGTTGCTTTAGTCCCTTACACACACTGTAAAAATTTCAAAGATTTTACTGTATTTTTACACTGTTTTGCAGTTTGTGCTAGTTTTTTTCTCTTAAAGGCACAGTAAAGTTTTTGTTTAATTGCTGTTTCACCTTTATTAAAGTGTTTTCCAAGCTTGCTTGTCTCATTACTAGTCTGTTAAACATGTCTGACATAGAGGAAACTCCTTGTTCAATATGTTTGGAAGCCATTGTGGAACCCCCTCTTAGAATGTGTACCAAATGTACTGAAATTTCTATAAATTATAAAGACAATATTATGGCGCTTAAAGATTTATCTCCAGGGGATTCTCTGACTGAAAAAAGGAAGATTATGCCATCTAGCTTTCCCCATGTGTCAGAACCTATAACTCCTGCTCAAGCGACGCAAATACATCTAGCGCGCCTAATTCTTTTACCTTACAGGATATGGCGGCAGTTATGAATGCTACCCTCTCAGAGGTATTGTCCAAACTGCCAGGGTTACAAGGAAAGCGAGACAGCTCTGGGGCTAGAAGTAATACAGAGCTTTCTGATGCTTTAATGCCTGTGTCAGAAAGCTCTGTGTCAGGAGCAGAGGCAAGTGAGCTTCTATCTGTGGGTGACATTTCAGACTCAGGGAAGGCGTTGCTTCAGTCTGATTCTGAAATGACAGTGTTTAAATGTGAGCTTGAACACCTCCGCTTATTGCTTAGGGAGGTTTTAGCGACTCTGGATGACTGTGACCCCATGGGATAGACCAGGTGTGCCGTTCTCTCCCCCTCCTGCTTTCAAAAAGATGTTTCCCATAGATGCCGCCATACGGGACTCGTGGCATACGGTCCCTAAGGTGGAGGGGGCAGTGTCTACCCTAGCTAAGCGTACATCTATCCCCGTCAAGGACAGTTGTGCTTTCCTAGATCCTATGGATAAAAAATTGGAGGGTCTCCTTAAGAAATTTTTTATATATCAAGGTTTTATTCTCCAGCCTCTTGCATGCATTGCCCCAGTTACTGCTGCAGCGGCTTTTTGGTTCGAGTTTCTTGAGGAGTCTCTACAGGTGGAGGCCCGTTAGGTTAGACGATATTCTAGACAGGATTAAAGCTCTTAAGTTAGCTAACTCCTTTATTTCTGACGCCGTTTTTCATTTAACAAAGCTAACGGCTAAGAATTGAGGTTTTGCCATTTTGGCACGTAGGGCACTATGGCTTAAGTCCTGGTCAGCAGACGTTAATTCAAAGTCTAAGCTAACATCCCCTTTAAGGGACAGACCCTATTCGTGCGTAGTCTGAAGGAGATCATTTCTGATATTGCTGGAGGAAAAGGTCACGCCCTTCCTCAGGATAGGTCCAATAAGTTAAGGACCAAACAGAATAATTTTCGTTCCTTTTCGAAACTTCAAGAGTGGCGCAGCTTCAGTTTCCTCTAATGCAAAACAAGAGGGAAATTTCGCCCAGTCCAAACCAGTCTGGAGACCTAACCAGGCTTGGAACAAGGGGAAGCAGGCCAAAAAACCTGCTGTTGCCTCTAAGACAGCATGAAGGAGTAGCCCCCGATCCGGGGACCGGATGTAGTAGTGGGCAGACTTTCTCTCTTCGCTCAGACTTGGGCAAGAGATGTCCAGGATCCCTGGGCACTAGAGATTGTTTCCCAGGGATATCTTCTGGAATTCAAAGGTTCATCTCCAAAGGGGAGATTTCATCTCTCACAACTATCTGCAAACCAGATAAAGAGAGAGGCATTCTTATGTTGCGTTCAAGACCTACTGGTTATGGGAGTGATCCACCCAGTTCCAAGGGAGAAACAGGGGCAGGGTTTCTATTCAAACCTGTTTATAGTTCCAAAAAAGGGGGAATGTTCAGACCAATCTTGGATCTCAAGATCCTAAACAAATTTCTCAGGGTCCCATCTTTCAAGATGGAGACAATCCGAACCATCCTCCCTATGATCCAGGAGGGTCAATATATGACTACCATGGACTTAAAGGATGCTTATCTCCACATTCCGATTTACAGAGATCATCATCAGTTCCTCAGGTTCGCCTTCCTAGACAGGCATTGCCAGTTTGTGGCTCTTCCCTTCGGATTAGCCACGGCACCAAGAATCTTTACGAAGGTTCTAGGGTCTCTACTGGCGGTTCTAATGCCGCAGGCATAGCGGTGGCTCCTTACCTAGACGACATCCTGATCCAGGCGTCGACTTTTCAAATCGCCAAGTCCCATGCGGACATTGTTCTGGCCTTTCTGAGGTCCCACGGGTGGAAGGTGAACAGAGAAAAGAGTTCACTCTCTCCTCTCACAAGAGTTTCCTTCCTAGGAACTCTGATAGATTCGGTAGAAATCAGGATATCAAAGCTTCTAACTTCTTGCCATGCTCTTCATTCCACTTCTCGGCCGTCAGTAGCTCAGTGTATGGAAATGATCGGCCTAATGGTAGTGGCAATGGACATAGTTCCGTTTGCCCGCCTACATCTCAGACAACTGCAACTTTGCATGCTCAATCAATGGGATGGGGACTACACAGATTTGTCTCCTCTGTTAAATCTGGATCAAGAGACCAGGGATTCTCTTCTCTGGTGGATATCTCTGGTCCATCTGTCTAGGGGAATGAGTTTCCACAGGCCAGAGTGGACTATAGTGACGACAGATGCCAGCCTTCTGGGCTGGGGCGCAGTCTGGAATTCCCTGAAGGCTCAGGGTTCGTGGTCTCAGGAGGAGGCCCTCCTTCCGATAAATATTCTGGAGTTAAGAGTGATATTCAATGCTCTTCAGGCTTGGCCTCAACTAGCTGCGGTCAGATTCATCAGATTTCAGTCGGACAATATCACGACTGTAGCCTATATCAACCATCAGGGGGGAACAAGGAGTCCCCTGGCAATGATGGATATTTCCAAAATAATTCTATGGGCAGAGGTTCACTCTTGCCATCTCTCAGCTATCCATATTCCAGGAGTAGAGAACTGGGAGGCGGATTTTCTAAGTCTGCAGACTTTTCATCCGGGGGAGTGGGAGCTCCATCCGGAGGTATTTGCCCAGCTGATTCAACTATGGGGCAAACCAGAACTGGATCTGATGGCGTCTCGTCAGAACGCCAAGCCTCCTCGTTACGGGTCCAGGTCAAGGGATCCCCAGGCAACGCTGATAGATGCTCTAGCAGTGCCCTTGTCCTTCAGCCTGGCTTATGCGTTTCCACCATTTCCTCTCCTCCCTCGTCTGATTGCCAAGATCAAGTAGGAGAGAGCTTCAGTGATTTTGATAGCACCTGCATGACCACGCAGGACTTGGTATGCAGATCTGGTTGACATGTCATCCTTCCCATCATGGACTCTGCCGCTGAGGCAGGACCTTCTACTCCAAGGTCCATTCAAGCATCCAAATCTAGTTTCTCTGCGTCTGACTGCTTGGAGATTGAACGTTTGTTTTTATCAAAACGTGGTTTATCCGAGTCGGTCATTGATACCTTGATTCAGGCTCGAAAGCTTTTCACCAGGAAAATCTATCATAAGATATGGTGTAAATATCTTCATTGGTGTGAATCCAAGGGTTACTCGTGGAGTACGGTCAGGATTCCTAGGATACTATCTTTTCTCCAAGAAGGATTGGAAAAGGGATTATCGGCTAGTTCCTTAAAGGGACAGATTTCTGCTCTGTCTATTCTTTTGCACAAGCATCTGGCTGATGTTCCAGACGTTCAGGCTTTGGTTAGAATCAGGTCTGTGTTTAAACCTGTTGCTCCGCCATGGAGTTTAAATTTAGTTCTTAAAGTTCTTCAAGGGTTTCCGTTTGAACCCTTGCATTCCATAGATATCAAGCTTTTATCTTGGAAAGTTCTGTTTTTAGTAGCTATCTCTTCGGCTCGAAGAGTTTCAGAGTTATCTGCCTTGCAGTGTGATTCCCCTTATCTGATCTTCCGTGCAGATAAGGTAGTTTTGCGTACCAAACCTGGGTTTCTTCCTAAGGTAGTATCTAATAAGAATATCAATCAGGAAATTGTTGTTCCGTCACTGTGTCCTAATCCTTCTACAAAGAAGGAATGTCTCTTACACAATCTTGACGTGGTTCGTGCTTTAAAGTTTTGTTTGCAAGCTACTAAGGATTTTCGTCAAACATCTGCATTGTTTGTTGTCTACTCTGGAAAGAGGAGAGGCCAAAAGGCTTCGGCTACTTCTCTTTCTTTTTGGCTGAGAAGCATAATCCGTTTAACTTATGAGACTGCTGGCCAGCAGCCTCCTGAAAGAATTACAGCTCATTCTACTAGAGTGGTAGCTCCACATGGGCTTTTAAACACGAGGCCTCTGAACAGATTTGTAAGGCGGCGACTTGGTCTTCGCTTCATACTTTTTCTAAATTCTACAAATTTGATACTTTTGCTTCCTCAGAGGCTATTTTTGGGAGAAAGGTCTTACAGGCAGTGGTGCCTTCCGTTTAAGTGCCTGCCTTGTCCCTCCCTTCATCTGTGTCCTAAAGCTTTGATATTGGTATCCCACAAGTAATGGATGAACCCGTGGACTGGATACACCTTACAAGAGAAATACATTTATCAGGTAAGCATAAATTTTGTTTCTTTTGTTAAGTGTATCCAGTCCACGGATCATCCATTACTTGTGGGATATTCTCCTTCCCAACAGGAAGTTGCAAGAGGATCACCTACAGCAGAGCTGCTATATAGCTCCTCCCCTCACTGCCATATCCAGTCATTCTCTTGCAACTCTCAACAAAGATGTAGGTCGTAAGAGGACTGTGGTGTTTTATACTTAGTTTATTTCTTCAATCAAAAGTTTGTTATTTTTAAATGGTACCGGAGTGTACTGTTTCTCAGGCAGTATTTAGAAGAAGAATCTGCCTGCGTTTTCTATGATCTTAGCAGAAGTAACTAAGATCCTTTGCTGTTCTCACATATTCTGAGGAGTGAGGTATCTTCAGAGGGGGAATAGCGTGCAGTTTTTCCTGCAATAAGGTATGTGTAGTTAAAATATTTTTCTAGGGATGGAATTTGCTAGAAAATGCTGCTGATACCGAAGTAATGTAAGTAAAGCCTTAAATGCAGTGATAGCGACTGGTATCAGGCTTATTAATAGATACATACTCTTATAAAAGTGTATTTTAAATACGTTTGCTGGCATGTTTAATCGTTTTTTATATATGTTTGGTGATAAAACTTATTGGGGCCTAGTTTTTTCCACATGGCTGGCTTGAATTTTGCTTAGAAACAGTTCCCTGAGGCTTTCCACTGTTGTAATATGAGTGGGAGGGGCCTATTTTAGCGCTTTTTTTGCGCAGCAAAAATTAGACACAGACATCCAGCGTCTTCCTGCATGATCCAGGACTTCTCTGAAGGGCTCAAAAGGCTTCAAAAGTCGTATTGAGAGAGGTAAAAAGCCACAGTAGAGCTGTGGCAGTTGTGACTGTTTAAAAAATGTTTTTGTAATTTGTTATTCCGTTTTTGGTATTAAGGGGTTAATCATCCATTTGCAAGTGGGTGCAATGCTCTGCTAACTTATTACATACACTGTAAAAATTTCGTTAGTGTAACTGCCTTTTTTCACTGTTATTTCAAATTTGGACAAAATTTGTGTTTCTTAAAGGCGCAGTAACGTTTTTTATATTGCTTGTAAAGTTGTTTTAAAGTGTTTTCCAAGCTTGCTAGTCTCATTGCTAGTCTGTTTAAACATGTCTGACACAGAGGAACCTACTTGTTCATTATGTTTGAAAGCCATGGTGGAGCCCCATAGGAGAATGTGTACTAAATGTATTGATTTCACATTAAACAGTAAAGATCAGTCTTTATCTATAAAAGAATTATCACCAGAGGGTTCTGTCGAGGGGGAAGTTATGCCGACTAACTCTCCCCACGTGTCAGACCCTTCGCCTCCCGCTCAGGGGACGCACGCTAATATGGCGCCAATTACATCAGGGACGCCCATAGCGATTACCTTGCAGGACATGGCTGCAATCATGAATAATACCCTGTCAGAGGTATTATCTAGATTGCCTGAATTAAGAGGCAAGCGCGATAGCTCTGGGTTTAGGAGAGATACAGAGCGCGCAAATGCTGTAAGAGCCATGTCTGATACTGCGTCACAGTATGCAGAACATGAGGACGGAGAGCTTCAGTCTGTGGGTGACATCTCTGACTCGGGGAAACCTGATTCAGAGATTTCTAATTTTAAATTTAAACTTTAGAACCTCTGTGTATTGCTTGGGGAGGTATTAGCTGCTCTGAATGACTGTAACACAGTTGCAATTCCAGAGAAATTGTGTAGGCTGGATAGATACTATGCGGTGCCGTGTGTACTGACGTTTTTCCTATACCTAAAAGGCTTACAGAAATTATTAGCAAGGAGTGGGATAGACCCGGTGTGCCCTTTTCCCCACCTCCTATATTTAGAAAAATGTTTCCAATAGACGCCACTACACGGGACTTATGGCAGACGGTCCCTAAGGTGGAGGGAGTAGTTTCTACTTTAGCAAAGCGTACCACTATCCCGGTTGAGGACAGTTGTGCTTTTTCAGATCCAATGGATAAAAAATTGGAGGGTTACCTCAAGAAAATGTTTATTCAACAAGGTTTTATTTTACAGCCCCTTGCATGCATTGCGCCTGTCACTGCTGCGGCGGCATTCTGGTTTGAGGCCCTGGAAGAGGCCATCCATGCAGCTCCATTGAATGAAATCATTGACAAGCTTAGAACGCGTAAGCTAGCTAACTCATTTGTTTCTGATGCCATTGTTCATTTGACTAAACTAACGGCTAAGAATTCCGGATTCGCCATCCAGGCGCGTAGGGCGCTATGGCTTAAATCCTGGTCATCTGACGTGACTTCAAAGTCCAAGTTACTCAACATTCCTTTCAAGGGGCAGACCTTATTCGGGCCTGGCTTGAAGGAAATTATTGCTGACATTACTGGAGGCAAGGGTCATACCCTTCCTCAGGACAGGGCCAAATCAAAGGCCAAACAGTCTAATTTTCGTGCCTTTCGAAATTTCAAGGCAGGAGCAGCATCAACTTCCTCCGCTTCAAAACAAGAGTGAACTGTTGCTCATTCCAGACAGGCCTGGAAACCTAACCAGTCCTGGAACAAGGGCAAGCAGGCCAGAAAGCCTGCTGCTGCCCTCAAGACAGCATGAAGGAACGGCCCCCTATCCGGAAACTGATCTAGTGGGGGGCAGACTTTCTCTTTTCGCCCAGGCGTGGGCAAGAGATGTTCAGGATCCCTGGGCGTTGGAGATCATATCTCAGGGATATCTTCTGGACTTCAAAGTTTCTCCTCCACAAGGGAGATTTCATCTTTCAAGGTTATCAGCAAACCAGATAAAGAAAGAGGCGTTCCTAAGCTGTGTGCAAGACCTCCTAGTAATGGGAGTGATCCATCCAGTTCCGCGGACGGAACAAGGACAGGGATTTTATTCAAATCTGTTTGTGGTTCCCAAGAAAGAGGGAACCTTCAGACCAATCTTGGATCTAAAGATCTTAAACAAATTCCTCAGAGTTCCATCATTCAAAATGGAAACTATTCGGACTATCCTATCCATGATCCAAGAGGGGTCAGTACATGACCACAGTGGACTTAAAGGATGCCTACCTTCACATACCGATTCACAAAGATCATCATCGGTTCCTAAGGTTTGCCTTTCTAGACAGGCATTACCAATTTGTAGCTCTTCCCTTCGAGTTGGCCACAGCCCCGATAATTTTTACAAAGGTTCTGGGCTCACTTCTGGCGGTTCTAAGACCGCGAGGCATAGCGGTGGCTCTGTATCTAGACGACATCCTGATACAGGCGTCAAGCTTTCAAATTGCCAAGTCTCATACAGAGATAGTTCTGGCATTTCTGAGGTCGCATGGGTGGAAAGTGAACGTGGAAAAGAGTTCTCTATCCCCACTCACAAGAGTCTCCTTCCTAGGGACTCTTATAGATTCTGTAGAGATGAAAATTTACCTGACGGAGTCCAGGTTATCAAAACTTCTAAATGCTTGCCGTGTCCTTCATTCCATTCCACGCCCGTCAGTGGCTCAGTGCATGGAAGTAATCGGCTTAATGGTAGCGGCAATGGACATAGTACCTTTTGCGCGCCTGCATCTCAGACCGCTGCAATTATGCATGCTAAGTCAGTGGAATGGGGATTACTCAGATTTGTCCCCTCTACTAAATCTGGATCAAGAGACCAGAGATTCTCTTCTCTGGTGGCTATCTCGGGTCCATCTGTCCAAGGGTATGACCTTTCGCAGGCCAGATTGGACAATTGTAACAGATGCCAGCCTTCTAGGTTGGGGCACAGTCTGGAACTCCCTGAAGGCTCAGGGATCATGGACTCAGGAGGAGAAACTCCTCCCAATAAATATTCTGGAGTTAAGAGCAATATTCAATGCTCTTCTAGCTTGGCCTCAGTTAGCAACCCTGAGGTTCATCAGATTTCAGTCGGACAACATCACGACTGTGGCTTACATCAACCATCAAGGGGGAACCAGGAGTTCCCTAGCGATGTTAGAAGTCTCAAAGATAATTCGCTGGGCAGAGTCTCACTCTTGCCACCTGTCAGCGATCCACATCCCAGGCGTAGAGAACTGGGAGGCGGATTTTCTAAGTCGTCAGACTTTTCATCCGGGGGAGTGGGAACTCCATCCGGAGGTGTTTGCTCAACTGGTCCATCGTTGGGGCAATCCAGAACTGGATCTCATGGCGTCTCGCCAGAATGCCAAGCTTCCTTGTTACGGATCCAGGTCCAGGGACCCGGGAGCGACGATGATAGATGCTCTACCAGCTCCTTGGTTCTTCAACCTGGCTTATGTGTTTCCACCGTTTCCTCTGCTCCCTCGACTGATTGCCAAAATCAAGCAGGAGAGATCATCGGTGATTCTGATAGCGCCTGCGTGGCCACGCAGGACCTGGTATGCAGACCTAGTGGACATGTCATCTCTTCCACCATGGACGCTGCCTCTGAGGCAGGACCTTCTAATACAAGGTCCTTTCAATCATCCAAATCGAATTTCTCTGAGACTGACTGCATGGAGATTGAACGCTTGATTCTATCAAGGCGTGGCTTCTCAGAGTCAGTCATTGATACCTTAATACAGGCATGGAAGCCTGTCACCAGGAAAATCTACCATAAGATATGGCGTAAATATCTTTATTGGTGTGAATCCAAGAATTACTCATGGAGTAAGGTTAGGATTCCTAGGATATTGTCCTTTCTCCAAGAGGGTTTGGACAAAGGCTTATCAGCTAGTTCTTTAAAAGGACAGATCTCTGCTCTGTATTTTCTTTTGCACAAGCGTCTGGCAGAAGTTCCAGACGTCCAGGCATTTTGTCAGGCTTTGGTTAGGATTAAGCCTGTGTTTAAAACTGTTGCTCCCCCGTGGAGCTTAAACTTGGTTCTTAAAGTTCTTCAGGGAGTTCCGTTTGAACCCCTTCATTCCATTGATATTAAACTTTTATCTTGGAAAGTTCTGTTTTTGATGGCTATTTCCTCAGCTCGAAGAGTCTGAGTTATCTGCCTTACAATGTGATTCTCCTTATCTGATTTTTCATTCAGACAAGGTAGTTCTGCGTACCAAACCTGGGTTTTTACCTAAGGTGGTTTCTAACAGGAATATCAATCAAGAGATTGTTGTTCCATCATTGTGTCCTAATCCTTCTTCAAAGAAGGAACGTCTTTTGCATAATCTGGACGTAGTCCGTGCCTTGAAGTTTTACTTACAGGCTACTAAAGATTTTCGTCAAACATCTGCCCTTTTTGTCGTTTACTCTGGACAGAGGAGAGGTCAAAAAGCTTCGGCAACCTCTCTCTCCTTTTGGCTTCGGAGTATAATGCGCTTAGCCTATGAGACTGCTGGACAGCAGCCCCCTGAAAGGATTACAGCTCATTCTACTAGAGCTGTGGCTTCCACCTGGGCCTTTAAAAATGAGGCCTCTGTTGAACAGATTTGCAAGGCTGCGATTTGGTCTTCGCTTCACACCTTTTCAAAATTTTACAAATTTGATACTTTTGCGTCTTCGGAGGCTGTTTTTGGGAGAAAGGTTCTACAGGCAGTGGTTCCTTCCGTTTAAGTTCCTGCCTTGTCCCTCCCATCATCCGTGTACTTTAGCTTTGGTATTGGTATCCCACAAGTAATGGATGATCCGTGGACTGGATACACTTAACAAGAGAAAACATAATTTATGCTTACCTGATAAATTTACTTCTCTTGTAGTGTATCCAGTCCACGGCCCGCCCTGTCCTTTTAAGGCAGGTCTAAATTTTAATTAAACTACAGTCACTACTGCACCCTATTGTTTCTCCTTTCTCGTCTTGTTTCGGTCGAATGACTGGATATGGCAGTGAGGGGAGGAGCTATATAGCAGCTCTGCTGTAGGTGATCCTCTTGCAACTTCCTGTTGGGAAGGAGAATATCCCACAAGTAATGGATGATCCGTGGACTGGATACACTACAAGAGAACTAAATTTATCAGGTAAGCATAAATTATGTTTTTTTCTCTCAATGATAAGTTCTTTAATGATGAAAATGTACTCTGTATACTAGCTCCCAATTGCTCTGGCATTATAGATGTTTGGATTTTTATGCTCCTCTTTTTAAATTGTATATAGGTTTTATGTTGTTGTTTTAATTGATATACAGATGCTATTCACCCATTCCATTAAAAAACATTAGAGACAAAAATTGATGTAATATGTTTTTTATCCACAAGATGTCACTGTTGCAATAGCCATGTTTTTATGGAATGGGTTAATGGACAACAGGTGAAGGTATAAAAGGCAGGAACCTGTATAATTAAGATGTACATGACTAAGAGCCTAGTGCAGGCTTGAAACGTATGTGTTATTGGGACCCTAAATGAAAGAATAAAGGTCTTTTAATGAAGCTGGTGGCTGGAGTTTTTTGAAATTCAAGGTGATTTTATGTACCAAACCTGGATTCCTTCCTAAGGTTGTTTCAAATTAGAATATTAATCAGGAAATTGTTGTTCACATAACTTGGACGTGGTCCGTGCCTTGAAGTTTTACTTGCAGGCGACTAAGGATTTCCGTCAATCATTTTCATTATTTATTGTTTTTTTCTGGAAAGCGCAGGGGTCAGAAAGCTACGGCTACCTCTTTCTTTTTGGCTGAAGAGTATCATCCGCCTGGCATATGAGACTGCTGGACAGCAGCCTCCTGAAAGAATTACGGCTCATTCTACTAGGGCTGTGGCTTCCTCATGGGCATTTAAAAACGATGCTTCTGTTGAACAGATTTGCAAGGCTGCGACTTGGTCGTCTCTTCATACTTTTTCCAAATTTTCCAAATTTGATACTTTTGCTTCTTCTGAGGCTGGTTTTGAGAGAAAAGTTCTTCAAGCAGTGGTGCCTTCCGATTAGGTTCCTGTCTTGTTCCCTCCCTTGCTGATGTGTTAGAAAAATTCAAGGGATTTGTGGCATTAAAGCCAAGTGCTGAATTAGGCACTAATGGAATAGTAAGTAGTGGGATTAAAAACAAACACTTTATTTAACAAATATACTGTAACGAACAAAATTACCAAAATGGATCAAATTAAAGAAGTGGGTAATCACCATCCACTTCTAAATATTCATGTAAATATAATCCAACTAAGTTAAAAACAATTAGTGAAAGGGCTGTGTGCCCTAGAGGCGCTGTTACTAAAAACACAGGAGAGAGAGTGAAAGTAAGGTGAGCAAAAAACTGTGCAGGGATTTATAGACTCTCACAGATCACCCAGACTATGCGCTCAAAGGCGTCCTCTTGCCTGCTTACTGCTGGGATTGAACCCAGTCAGCCGATTGCTAAATAAATACCCTGTATCGCGTTTCGTCACTGGTACGTGACTTCGTCAGGGCATAGGGGGTCACGTACCAGTGACGAAACACGTTGGTGGGCGTGTCCGGGTGGCGCTGTTTGCTACTCATAGGAGCCACGGCTTGTCTCTTTAGCTTAATATGATTGTTTAAGATAGCGACTTATACTTTAAGCGTAACTTTAAGCCCAAGATGGTACTAGCTCTGTGTGCATATTATGCGCTAAAGATAGTGTGTAATAAAAAGAAATATGGGATATTCTAGTAACGGGTACAATTGATTATAACAATCGTTTGTAACACTCTATAGAGAAACACACAAAGCAAACAGACGGATAATTAATGAGTTTTTGTGTTGCACAGTGATATTTGGTGACACATTGTATCTGTTTGCATATTTATACAAGCCATTTTAGTGGAATTTGAGTATACTGTGATTATACATGCATGCTATGTAACATGCAGACCTACTGAGTGATGATTGGTATGAATGTTATGACAAGATACAGGGTATTTATTTAGCAATGGTCAATTTTGCCTCTGCTTCAAGAGGGGCAATTCATGACTATAGACCTGAAGGATGCTTACCTTCATGTTCCAATCCACAAGGATCACTTCATTTTCTAAGGTTCACCTTCCTGGACCAGCACTTCCAGTTTGTGGCCCTTCAGTTTGGTCTGGCGACGGCCCCTAGAGTCTTTACAAAGGTTCCGGGAGCTCTTCTCGCAGTAGCGAGAGCCAGAGGGATTGCAGTGGTTCTGTTTCTGGACGTTATCCTGGTCCAGACTCCATCCTACAGTCTGACGGAGGATCACTCGAGAGCTCTCCTCCTACTTCGATCCCACGGGTGGAAAATAAACGGAGAGTTCATTGATCCCCAGCAACAGAGTGGAGTTACTGGGTACGATACTAGATTCTTCTGCGATGAAGATTTTTCTTACAGACCAGAGACGTTGCAAGCTTGCGTCCAACTTTCTAGCCCTGCAGACATCCTCCAGGACATCTGTGGCCAGGTGTATGGAGGTTTTCGGGCTCATGGTATCCATCATAGATGTCATTTCATTTACTAGGTTTCATCTCAGACCTCTGCAGCTGTCCATGTTGAGACAATGGAACGGCGATCATTCAGATTTGTCCCAACAGATACCTCTGGACAGACTGGTAAGGGAGTCCCTGTCTTGGTGGACCCGATCGGGCCAGTTGTCCCAGGGGACTTCCTTCCTGAGACCATCCTAGGAGATTGTAACCACGGATGCGAGTCTATCAGGATGGGGTGCCAGAAAGGCACAAGGCAGATGGACTCGAGAGGAATCAAGCCTACCTATAAATATTCTGGAACTTCAAGCGATATTCAACGCTCTGAAGGTTTGGCCCCCTCTGGAGTCGTCCCAATTCATCAGATTCCAATTGGACAACATCACCTCTGTGGCTTACATAAACCACCAGGGGGGGGACGAGAAGCTCCCTAGCAATGAGGGAAGTATATTGGATTCTGGAATGGGCAGAGACTCACAATTGTTTGCTCTCAGAGATCCAGATTCCGGGTGTGGACAACTGGGTAGCGGATTTTCTGAGCAGACAGACGTTTCATCCAGGGGAATGGTCTCTCCATCCCGAGATGTTTGCGGCGATCTGCAGCAGATGGGAGACGCCGGTAATAGATCTCATGTTGTCCAGACTCAATTGCAAACTAAGAAAGAAAAAGTGGAAGCGCTAAAGGAATGTTATCCTGCTATACTCGAGAGTTCCCCTCAAAGAAACAAAAGTGATAAAACCATAAAGTGTAAAAGAGAGAGTAATCGCTATAAAGCACGGATCAAATTGTGTCTAAACAAAGTGCGTGAACAAACTTTGTAAAATTATGAATAACTAAAGAAAAACGTGTGAAGGATATGAAACCTATATAGGGAAATATCAATCCAAGGATATGGAAAAGATCGAAATAAAGGTATTATATAAGGAACAACCAATAAGTAAAGGCTAATAGAGCAATAGCATAATAACAATTTAATAAAACAATATAGAACAATGATTGATAAAAATTAATAAAATAAAGGGACGTCTCCCTAAATGCAAAACTCGGCTCCTAGGAGATATATATATATATATATATATATATATATATATATATATATATATATATATATATATATATTGTATAAACACAGAGCGTATATGAGTAAAAGGACGCTCAAAGTCAATTGTGCATATAGAAATAAATCATAGCCAAGGCCTATGGCTATAAAAATACGATCAAGGTACCTTAGATTGTCTTTGGTAAATTCCAATATGATCCTGTATGATAGAAAGAAAAGTGAAGTTATGGTGATATTACCTTGGCGGGCCGATCTGACAGCTTGTGTACACTTTAGCGTTACCGACCGTTAACTGAAGGCGGCTCTTTGTAACCGACTCACGTGATCTTTCTGACATCACTGGTTTGGAACTTCAAAGTAATATTGTAGCGATATGAGTGCAACATATGTTGCAATGATTGCAGTAGCTGGAAATGTAAAGACACTTTGTGTCGTGGTGAATCCCAATGTAATCAGGTGTCTTAGTACTCTCAGTTCCGTATTAGCAATCCATACCCCTATTCCCAACAAAGAAAGGGAGTCCTGGGGGTTGATGTAGATAAACTTGGCGGTCACTTGCTGTGACTAAACGAACTCTGATCACTTTGTGATGGCTTGAGGAACTTTACAGTGACTTGCACTTATGGGAGGTGCTCCGAGGCTGCCTCTAGTAACTTATGTGGCTTGGCGGTCGCTAGTAGCGACTAGATGTGTCCGTTTGTGAGTGTCTATTTGTGAGTGGTAATTCTCCAGGTCAGATATGATCCTAATAGAATGCACAATAGAACAAGGTGACAAAGAATGTCAACAAGGTGACAAAGAATGCCCTTAGGCTTTATCAAGACATGTTTGTCTGAGTCACCTTCTTTAAACTCTAAAAAGCTCTCCTGATTGGATGTACAAATCAAATAATTTAAGGTGGAAAAGAGAGAGATATATCTAATTCCAATCTTAAGGTTGAAATGTATTAACTAATGACTAATATCAATAGAGGTATTCCTTAAATGTTATATTCAATTCGCAAATTATAATCTAATAGTTATGAATGTGAAATATAGGTTTATTCTAAAGTAAGACAATTGCAAGCTACTCAGATATGGGTCGTGATCCAGGTATTCCCGGGCGGAGCTAATAGACATCTTGGCGGTATCCTGAGACTTCAACTTAATCTACATTTCTCTTGTAAGGTGTATCCAGTCCACGGATTCATCCATTACTTGTGGGATATTCTCCTTCCCAACAGGATGCTGTGTCTATATAGCTCCTCCCCTAACAGCCACCTCCCTGTCATTCTCTTGCAGCTCTCGACAAAGGAAGTATCAAGAGATATGTGGTGAATTAGTGTAGTTTATCTTCAATCAAAAGTTTGTTATTTTTTATATGGTACCGGCGTTGTACTGTTTTTACCTCAGGCAGAAATTAGAAGAAGTTTTGCCTGAGGTTTTTGATGATCTTAGCAGGTTGTAACTAAGGTCCACTGCTGTTCTCACACACAACTGAAGACTATGGGAAAACTTCAGCTGGGGGAATGGCCTGCAGAATTAACTGCTCTGAGGTATGTTCAGTATATTTTTTTCTAGAGAGATAAGGTCTAGAAAATGCTGACAGTGCCTGATATATTTAAGGTAAGCCTGATTACAGTGATTTAACAAACGACTGGGATCATGCTTGCAGTAAAGGGTAATATTCATGTTACTTGCTCTTATTACTTAGTATGTAAAACGTTTGCCTGATATTTAAAAAAAACGGTTTTTACGGAGGGTGATAAATCTTTATTTGGGGTCTAGTTTTCCACATGGCTGACTAGATTTCTCCTAGGAGTAGTTATTTATGGCCCATTCACTTTGAGTGCATGGTGGGAGGTGCCTATTTTCGCGCTCTAATTGCGTAGTAGTTTTTACATTCTGAGACATCTAGCTTCCCTGAAAGATTCCCTTGACATATTGGACCTCTGTAAAGGGTTTTTGTGCCTACAAAAGTTGTTTTGTGGGCAGGTAGGAGCCACAGTAGAGCTGTGGCAGTTTGCTTGTGACTGTAACGGTTTTACTGTTTTTCTGCTTTGTTTTTGAGCCTGAGGGGTTAATCATCCATTTGCAAGTGAGTGCAATGCTATTTTAGTCTATTATACACACTGTAAAAATTTCGTAGAGTTTACTGCTTTTTTTCACTGTTTTGCAGTTTTTGTGTTTGTTTTTTTCCCTTAAAGGCACAGTACCATTTTTGATATTCTGCTTTTTCACATTAATTAAAGTGTTTTCCAAGCTTGCTGGTCTCATTACTAGTCTGTTAAACATGTCTGACATAGAGGAAACTCCTTGTTCATTATGTTTAGAAGCCATTGTGGAACCCCCTCTTAGAATGTGTACCAAATGCACTGATCTTACTATAAATTTTAAAGACCATATTCTGGCTTTAAAAATTTATCACTAGAGGAAATTGACAAGGGGGAAGTTATGCCGACTAACACTCCCCACGTGTCAGAGCCTATAACTCCCGCTTAAGGGACGCCAAGTACATCTAGCGCGCCCATTGCGTATACTTTACAAGACATGGCGGCAGTTATGAATCATACCCTTACAGAGGTATTGTCCAAACTGCCAGGGTTACAAGGAAAGCGAGACAGCTTTGGGGCTAGAACAAATACAGAGCTCTCTGACGCTTTAGTAGCTATGTCTGATATACCCTCACAATGTGCAGAAGCCGAAGCAGGAGAGCTTCTATCTGTGGGTGATTTTTCTGATTCAGGGAAGACACTTAAACCTGATTCTGATATGTCTACATTTAAATTTAAGCTTGAACACCTCCGCGTGTTGCTCAGGGAGGTTTTAGCAACTCTGGATGACTGTGACGCCATTGTAGGCCTAGAGAAATTGTGTAAATTGGATAAATACTATGCAGTGCCTGTTTACACTGATGTTTTTCCTATCCCTAAGAGGTTTTCAGAAATTATTACTAAGGAATGGGATAGACCAGGTGTACCGTTCTCTCCCCCTCCTGTTTTTAAAAAGATGTTTCCTATAGATGCCGCTACACGGGACTTGTGGCAAACGGTCCCTAAGGTGGAGGGAGCAGTCTCTACCCTAGCGAAGCGTACAACTATCCCTGTCGAGGACAGTTGTGCTTTTCTAGATCCAATGGACAAAAAATTAGAGGGTTACCTTAAGAAAATTTTATTCAACAAGGTTTTATTCTCCAGCCCCTTGCATGCATTGCCCCTGTCACTGCTGCTGCGGCCTTCTGGTTTGAGTCTCTAGAAGAGGCTCTACAGGTAGAAACCCCATTGGATGATATCCTTGACAAGCTTAAAGCTCTTAAGCTAGCCAATTCATTTGTTTCTGACGCCGTTGTTCATTTAACCAAGCTAACGGCTAAAAACTCAGGTTTTGCTATTCAGGCGCGTAGGGCGCTATGGCTCAAATCCTGGTCAGCTGACGTTACTTCAAAGTCTAAGCTTCTCAACATTCCCTTCAAGGGGCAGACCCTATTCGGGCCTGGGCTGAAGGAGATCATTTCTGATATTACTGGAGGAAAAGGTCACGCCCTTCCTCAGGATAGGTCCAACAAATTAAGGACCAAACAGACTAATTTTCGTTCCTTTCGAAACTTCAAGAGTGGCGCAGCTTCAACTTCCTCTAATACAAAACAGAAGGGTAATTTTGCCCAGTCCAAGCCGTTCTGGAGACCTAACCAGGCTTGGAACAAAGGAAAGCAGGCCAAAAAACCTGCTGCTGCCTCTAAAAGAGCATGAAGGATCAGTCCCCGATCCGGAAACGGATCTAGTAGGGGACAGACTTTCTCTCTTCGCCCAGGCTTGGGCAAGAGATGGCCAGGATTCCTGGGCGTTGGAAATTGGTAGTAAAAATAATGGTTGTTATCCATGCTTGAACTGCAGTCATTGCAGTTCCATGATAAAAGGAAAAAACTTCTATCATCCAACTAGTGGACGTAAATTTACAATAAACAAATATTACACATGCAGAACCACCTTTGCTATTTATATGATTGTGTCCATGTGGACTTATCTATGTAGGCGAGACCTGCAGAGAGGTAAGGGAGAGGATAACAGAACATAAATCAAATATAAGATGTAAAAACATGGAGGCTCCTGTGTCCTCTCACTTCCTCTCTGCAGGTCATAACATTAGTCAACTTAGATTCCTCATTATAGATCAGGTAATGAAACCAAGAAGGGGTGGTGACAGGGAACATCTCCTCAAAATGAGGGAGATGTTCTGGATCCACAAATTGGACTGCCTGACCCCTAGGGGTCTAAATAAAGACTTTGATTGGAGTCTGTTTTTTTGACCTCTAATCATTTATGTAGTATATGGATCATTTATGTAGTATATGGATAAGTCAACTAATAAACATATTAATGGTATAGATATTAATATTTAAGGATAGCAATAACTGGTCAAATATGGTCAAATAAGATCTGAGATCTTTTTTTGAGAAAACAGGTGCTTTTGGAAAGATATATCTCTTTAAATTTTTCTGTATGATAATTTTTTGTTTGAAATTTATGATAATGAGAATGTATTATGTACATTGATTCACATTACTGTGGCTCTATAGATATTGGGATTTTATGCTCCTCTTTTTAAATTGTATATAGGTTTTATGTGGTTTTAAGAATATGTGATGGTGTTCATCCATCCCATGAAGGAACACTAAAAAATTCAGAATATAAACAAGTGGTGTACTATATTTTTCATCCACAAGATGTCACTGTTGCAACAGCAATGGTTGTGTTCCTTATGGAATGGGTTAATTAACATCAGGTGAGTGATTAACAGGTGCAGGTATAAGTAACAGAAACCTGTATAGCTAAAGTGTACATGACTAAGAGCCTAATGCTGGCTTGAAACGTTGTATATCAATGGGACCCATGACTAAAGAATAAAGGTCTTTTAAAAGAAATTGGTGGCTGGAGTTTCTTGAATTTTATGGACGTTGGAAATTGTTTCCCAGGGATATCTTCTGGATTTCAAAGCTTCTTCCCCAAAAGGGACATTTCATCTCACAATTATCTGCAGACCAGATAAAGAGAGAGGCATTCTTACATTGTGTTCAAGACCTCCTAGTTATGGGAGTGATCCACCCAGTTCCAAAATAGGAACAGGGGCAAGGCTTCTATTCAAATCTGTTTGTAGTTCCCAAGAAAGAGGGAACTTTCAGACCAATCTTAGATCTCAAGATCCTAAACAAATTTCTCAGGGTCCCATCCTTCAAGATGGAGACTATTCGAACCATCCTACCTATGATCCAGGAGGGTCAATACATTACTACCGTGGACTTAAAGGATGCTTATCTTCACATTCCGATACACAGAGATCATCATCGGTTTCTCAAGTTCGCCTTCCTAGACAGGCATTACCAGTTTGTGGCGCTTCCCTTTGGGTTAGCTACGGCACCAAGAATCTTTACGAAAGTTCTAGGGTCACTCCTAGCGGTCCTAAGGCTGCGGGGCATAGCTGTGGCTCCTTACCTAGACGACATTCTGATACAGGCGTCGAATTTTCAAATCGCCAGGTCCCATACGGACATTGTTCTGGCATTCCTGAGGTCTCATGGGTGGAAGGTGAACGTAGAAAAGAGTTCTCTATCCCCTCACAAGAGTTTCCTTCCTAGGAACTCTGATAGATTCTGTAGAAATGAAGATTTACCTGACAAAGGCCAGGTTGTCAAAACTTCTAAATTCCTGCCGTTTTCTTTATTCTACTTCTCGACCTTCAGTGGCTCAGTGTATGGAAGTAATCGGCTTAATGGTAGCGGCAATGGACATAGTGCCGTTTTCCCGCCTACATCTCAGACCGCTGCAACTTTGCATGCTCAGTCAGTGGAATGGGGATTACACAGATTTGTCCCCTCTACTAAATCTGGATCAAGAGACCAGGGATTCTCTTCTCTGGTGGCTATCTCGGGTCCATCTGTCCAAGGGTATGACCTTCTGCAGGCCAGATTGGAAAATAGTAACGACAGATGCCAGCCTTCTGGGCTGGGGTGCAGTCTGGAACTCCCTGAAGGCTCAGGGCTTGTGGACTCAGGAGGAGAAACTCCTTCCGATAAAAATTCTGGAACTAAGAGCGATATTCAATGCTCTTCAAGCTTGGCCTCAGCTTGCTGTGGTCAGGTTCATCAGATTTCAGTCGGACAATATCACGACTGTAGCCTACATCAATCATCAAGGGGGAACAAGGAGTTCCCTAGCAATGTTGGAGGTTTCAAAAATACTATGGGCAGAGGTTCACTCTTGCCACCTATTAGCTATCCATATCCCAGGAGTAGAGAACTGGGAGGCGGATTTTCTAAGTCGGCAGACTTTTCATCTGGGGGAGTGGGAACTCCATCCGGAGGTATTTGCACAGTTGATTCAACTTTGGGGCATGCTAGAAGTGGATCTCATGGCGTCTCGTCAGAACGCCAAGCTTCCTTGTTAAGGATCCAGGTCCAGGGATACCAAGGCAGCGCTGATAAATGCTCTAGCAGCGCCTTGGTCCTTCAACCTGGCTTATGTGTTTCCACCGTTTCCTCTGCTCCCTCGTCTGATTGCCAAGATCAAGCAGGAGAGAGCTTCGTTGATTTTGATAGCACCTGTGTGTTACGTACCAAACCTGGTTTTCTTCCTAAGGTGGTATCTAATAAAAATATCAATCAGGAGATTGTAGTTCCTTCCCTATGTCCTAATCCTTCTTCAAAGAAGGAACGTCTATTACACAATCTTGATGTGGTTCGTGCTTTAAAATTTTATTTACAAGCCATGAAGGATTTTCGTCAAACATCTGCTTTGTTTGTGGTCTACTCTGGACAGAGGAGAGGCCAAAAGGCTTCGGCAACTTCTCTTTCTTTTGGCTAAGAAGTATAATACGCTTAGCTTATGAGACTGCTGGCCAGCAGCCTCCTGAAAGAATTACAGCTCATTCCACTAGAGCGGTAGCTTCCACATGGGCTTTTAAGAATGAGGCTTCTGTTGAACAGATTTGTAAGGCGGCGACTTGGTCTTCGCTTCATACTTTTTCTAAATTCTACAAATTTGATACTTTTGCTTCTTCGGAGGCTATTTTTGGGCGAAAGGTCTTACAGGCAGTGGTGCCTTCCGTTTAAGCGCCTGCCTTGTCCCTCCCTTCATCCATGTCCTATAGCTTTGGTATTGGTATCCCACAAGTAATGGATGAATCCGTGGACTGGATACACCTTACAAGAGAAAACAAAATTTATGCTTACCTGATAAATTTTTCTCTTGTGGTGTATCCAGTCCATGGCCCGCCCTGTCATTTTAAGGCAGGTGTTTTTTATTTTTAAACTACAGTCACCACTGCACCCTATAGTTTCTCCTTTCTCTTGCTTGTCTTCGGTTGAATGACTGGGAGGTGGCTGTTAGGGGAGGAGCTATATAGACACAGCTCTGCTGTGGGTGATCCTCTTGCAGCTTCCTGTTGGGAAGGAGAATATCCCACAAGTAATGGATGAACCCGTGGACTGGATACATCACAAGACAAATAAATTGATCAGGTAAGCATAAATTTTATTTCCACCGTTGCCTCTTCTACTTCGAGTAGTGGCCCGCATCAAGCAGAAGCAAGCCTTGGCTATTCTGATTGCTCCGTCGTGGCTGTGGAGGACGTGGTTTGCTGATCTAGTGGAGATGTCGTCATCTCCTCCGTGGAAGTTACCTTGTCGCAAGGATCTGCTAGTTCATGGTCCTTTTTCTACATCAAAACCTTGATTCTCTGAGGCTGACTGCATGGAGATTGAACGCCTAGTCTTAGCCAAGAGAGGTTTTTCGGAGACACTCTCTCATCCCAGGAAGCCGGTCACTAGACGCATTTACCACAAGGTGTGGAGGACCTACTTGTCCTGGTGTGAGGTTTAGGGATACCTATGGCATAAGGTCAAGGTAATCCAGGATTTTGGCCTTTCTCCAGGATGGTCTGGATAAATGTCTTGCCGCTAGTGCCCTAAGGGGACAGATCTCAGCTTTATTGGTTCTTTTGCATAGGAAGCTTGCGGAGCTTCCTGACATTCAGTCCTTTGTTCAGGCTCTGGTTAGGATTAGACCGGTTTTCAGAAATCTGGCTCCTCCCTGGAGCTTAAATTTGGTTAAGGTCTTGCATAGGGCTCCATTTCAGCCTATGCATGCCCTGGATATTAAGATTCTCTCATGGAAGGTCCTGTTATTGGCTATTGCATCGGCACTCAAGCCTCTGAGTTGGCGGCCTTACAATTTGAGCCTCCGTGCTTTTTTCATGCTGACAAGGCCGTTCTGCAAACTGGTTTGGGATTTCTTTGCAAGAGTAGTGTCGAGTCGTAACATTAACCAGGAAATAGTGGTTCCTTCCTTGTGTCCTAACCAGTCGTCCTCGAAGGAGAGGTTACTTCATAATCTGGATGTAGTTCGGGCCTTGAAGTTTTATCTTCAAGCCATGAAGTAGTTCAGACAGACGTTGTCCTTATTCGCTGTGTATTCTAGAAGGTGCAGAGAGCCTCTGCAACTTCTCTATCTTTTTGGTTGAGGAGTATGATCCATCTGGCTTATGAGACAGCGGGACACAAGCCTCCTCAGAGGATTATCGCTCACTCGACTAGAGCTGTTGCCTCTTCTTGTGCCTTTTAAAAATGAGGCTTCTATGTAGCAGATTTGTAAGGCGGCAACCTGGTCATCCTTACATACATTTGCAAAAGTTTACAAATTTGATGTTTTTGCTTCGGTGTAAGCAGCTTTTGGGAGAAAGGTTCTGCAGGCTGTGGTGCCCTCAGTAAAGGGTCTGCCTCCTTTACCCTCCCGTTTTCTTCATTTAGTGTCCTCTAGAGCTTGGGTATTCCCACAAGTGATGAATGAAGCAGTGTACTCTCCTCCCCTTTAGATGGAAAACATAAATTATGCTTACCTGATAATTTCATTTCCATCGTGGGGAGGAGTATCCACTGCACCCCCCCGTTCTCCGGTGGACGGACCTAAATATATTTCTCCAACATTGGTGTGTCCGGTCCACGGCGTCATCCTTTACTTGTGGGAAATGTTCTCCCCCACAGGGAAAGGCAAGGAGAGCACACAGCAAGAGCTGTCCATATAGCTCCCCCTTTGGCTCCGCCCCCCAGTCATTCTCCTTGCCGCTCTGAACAAGTAGCATCTACCACGGGGATGGCGAGGAGTCTGTGGTGTTAGTTGTAGTTTTTTATTCTTCTATCAAGAGTTTGTTATTTTAAAATAGTGCTGGCTTGTACTATTTACTCTAACAGAAAAGTGATGAAGATTTCTGTTTAAGAGGGCTATGATTTTAGCACAAGTAACTAAAATCCATTACTGTTACCACGCAGGACTGTTGAAACAAGAGAACTTCAGTTGGGGGTAACAGTTTGCAGACTCATCTGCTTCAGGTATGACTAGTCTCCTTCTAACAACACAGGCTAATGCTAGATGACAGTCATTTTTCCCCTCAGGGGAAACGGTAAGCCATTTTTATTTCACCTCAGCAAAAAAGATAACAGGCTTCCCCTTTTTGTTTTTTATGCTGGTAGACACTGTTAGGGGCTAAATCGATTGGTTTTTATTACAATATTATACCATTTGAAATATTTTATAAGCTCACATACACTTGGGAACGTTTTTTATTGATCTGGCTTGTTTTAGACACCTAAATCTAGTCAGGAAGGCCCCTTCACTCTAGTGTGCTGAGGGAGGAAGCCTCATTTTGGCACTTCAGCTGTGCAGTTGAATTTCAAGGCAGTGCATGCAGATTCATGTGAGAGGGTCCTGTGGTTCAGAAAGTGACTCCAAAAGGCTTTTTTCTGTGAATGGTGACCCCTAAGGAAGGTAAAAAGCTGCAGCAAGGCTGTAGCTGGGATTGTGGTGTGTAAAAACGGTTAAATAAAAAAATTAGCTCCGGTTTGCTTGTTTTAAGAGCTAGAGTCTCCATATTTGCTGCGCAATACTTTCTAAGCATTAAGACACTGGGGTCCAAATTTCAGAAAAATCGGATATTGCCTTCATAGTTTTTTGAACATTCAGAAATAAATGTCATTTTATTATTTAAAGAGACAGTAACGTTTTTGTTTAAAATCGTTTTTATTGCATTGTTTGCCTGCCTAAATCTGTTTAACATGTCTGTTCCATCAGATAACCTATGTTCTGTGTGTATAGAGACAAATGTGGTTCCCCCTTCGAGTGTTTGTGATAATTGCGCCATAGCGTCCAAACAAAATCAGGACAGCTGTTATTTTTCATAATGTTGCCCAAGATGATTTATCTAATGAAGGTAGTGGGGATAGCTCTACATCCTCTCCTTCTGTGTCTACACCAGCTTGCCCGCGCAGGCGACACCTAGCGCGCCAGTGCTTATTTCTATGCAACAATTATCAGCAGTAGTGGATAATTCTATAGCAAATCTTTTATCCAAACTGCCAGTTTTTCAGAGAAAGCGTGATTGTTCAGTTTTAAATACAGATAAAAAGGATGAACAATCAGACGCTGACGATGCCTTATCTATTTTACCCTCACATCAATCGGAATTGGCTGTGAGGGAAGGGCTGTCTGAGGGTGAAATTTCAGACTCAGGAAAAATTTCTCAACAGGCAGAACCTAATCTAGTGGCATTTAAGTTTAAGCTAGAACATCTCCGCGCTTTGCTTAAGGAGGTATTAGCTACTCTGGATGACTGTGATTCCATGGTAGTACCAGAGAAATTGGACAAATTTTTAGAGGTCCCAGTGCACGACTACGCTTTTCCAATACCTAAGAGGGTAGCGAACATAGTGGAAAAGGAGTGGGAGAAGCCAGGTGTACCCTTTGCCCCACCTCCTATATTTAAGAAAATGTTTCCCATAGTAGACCCTAGAAGGGACGCATGGCAAACGGTCCCGAAGGTTGAGGGAGCTGTTTAAACACTAGCGAAGCGCACAACTATTCCTATAGAGGACAGCTGCGCTTTCAAAGATCCTATGGATAAAAAATTGGAAGGATTGCTTAAAAAGATTTTTGTTCAGCAAGGGTTCATCCTTCAACCAGCTACGTGTGTTATTACTGTCACTTCAGCGGCGTCCTTTTGGTTCGAAGAACTAGAAAGGTCGCTCCAGAAAGAGACTTCCTATGAAGAAGTCATGGACAGAATTCACGCATTAAAGTTAGCTAATTCCTTTATATTGGATGCCGCCTTTCAAATAACGAAATTGGCGGCGAAAAACTCAGGTTTTGCTATAGTAGCGCGGAGGGCGCTTTGGCTAAAATCCTGGTCGGCAGATGTGTCGTCCAAGACTAAGTTACTGAATATTCCTTTCAAGGGTAAGACCCTTTTTGGGCCGGAATTGAAGGAAATTATTTCAGACATCACTGGGGGTAAGGGCCATGCCCTCCCACAGGATAGGCCTTTTAAGGCTAAGAACAAGTCTAATTTTCGTTCCTTTCGCAATTTCAGGAACGGACCGGCTAATAACTCCACTGCCGCTAGACAAGAAGGTAACGCGGCCCAGCCCAAACCCGCTTGGAAGCCCATGCAAGGCTGGAACAAGGGTAAACAAGCCAAGAAACCTGCTGCTGCTACCAAGACAGCATGAAGGGGTAGCCCCCGATCCGGGACCGGATCTGGTAGGGGGCAGACTATTTCTCTTCGCTCAGGCTTGGGCAAGAGATGTTCTGGATCCCTGGGCACTAGAGAGAGTTTCCAAGGGATACCTGTTGGAATTCAAGGGACTTCCTCAAAAGGGAAGGTTCCACCTGTCTCGCTTATTTTCAGACCAGATAAAGAAACAGGCATTCTTACATTGTGTAAGAGACCTATCAAAGATGGGAGTGATAAACCCAGTCCCCTCCGGGGAACAAGGTCTAGGGTTTTACTCAAACCTGTTTGTGGTTCCCAAAAAAGAGGGAACTTTCAGGCCAATTCTGGATTTAAAGATATTAAACAAGTTCCTCAGAGTTCCATCCTTCAAGATGGAAACCATTCGGACAATCTTACCAACAATCCAGCAGGGTCAATTTTTGACTACCGTGGATCTAAAGGATGCGTATCTGCATATCCCAATCCACAAATCTCATCATCAGTTCCTGAGGTTCGCCTTTCTGGACAAACATTACCAGTTTGTGGCTCTTCCATTCGGTTTAGCCACCGCTCCCAGAATTTTCACAAAGGTGCTAGGGTCCCTTCTAGCGGTCCTAAGACCGAGGGGCATCGCTGTAGCACCTTATCTAGACAACATCCTAATCCAAGCGTCGTCTCTTTCCAAAGCGAGGGCTCATACAGACATTGTGTTGGCTTTTCTCAGATCTCACGGGTGGAAAGTGAACATAGAAAAATTCACTGTCCACAAGGGTTCCTTTTCTGGGAACAATAATAGATTCTGTGGAAATGAAGATCTTTCTCACAGACGTCAGAAAGACAAAGCTTCTAAAAGCTTGTCGAGTTCTTCGCTCTATTCCTCAACCCTCCATAGCTCAATGCATGGAAGTAATAGGACTAATGGTCGCAGCAATGGATGTGGTTCCTTTTGCTCGAATTCATCTAAGACCATTACAGCTGTGCATGCTCAATCAGTGGAATGGGGACTATACAGACTTGTCTCCCCAAATTCAAGTAGACCAGGTAACCAGGGACTCACTTCTCTGGTGGTTGACCCAGGATCACCTGTCTCTGGGAATGAGTTTCCGCAGCCCGGAGTGGGTCATCGTCACGACAGACGCCAGCCTCTTGGGGTGGGGCGCGGTCTGGGACTCCCTGAAAGCTCAGGGCCTATGGTCGCGGGAAGAGTCGCTTCTCCCGATAAACATTTTGGAACTAAGAGCTATATTCAATGCGCTCCTGGCTTGGCCTCAGCTAGCGGAAGCCAGGTTCATAAGATTTCAGTCGGACAACATAACGACTGTTGCGTACATCAATCATCAGGGGGGAACAAAGAGTTCCCTAGCGATGAAGGAAGTAACCAAGATAATCCAATGGGCAGAGAATCACTCCTGCCATCTATCTGCTATTCACATCCCAGGAGTAGACAACTGGGAGGCGGACTATTTGAGTCGTCAGACTTTCCATCCGGGGGAGTGGGAACTCCATCCGGAGGTCTTTGCTCAGTTAACCCAATTATGGTGCATTCCAGACATGGATCTAATGGCGTCCCGTCAGAACTTCAAGATTCCTTGCTACGGGTCCAGATCCAGGGATCCCAAGGCGACTCTAGTGGATGCATTAGTGGCGCCTTGGTCGTTCAACCTAGCATATGTGTTTCCACCGTTTCCTCTCCTCCCCAGGCTCATAGCCAGGATCAAACAGGAGAAGGCCTCTGTGATTCTGATAGCTCCTGCGTGGCCACGCAGGACTTGGTATGCAGACCTGGTGAATATGTCATCGGCTCCACCATGGAAGCTACCTTTGAGACAGGACCTTCTAGTAAAAGGTCCATTCGAACATCCCAATCTAGTTTCTCTGCAGCTGTCTGCTTGGAAATTGAAAGCTTGATTTTATCCAAGCGTGGGTTTTTCAAATTCTGTGATTGATACTCTGGTCCAAGCCAGAAAAACTGTGACTAGAAAGATTTACCATAAAATGTGGAAAAAATATATCTGTTGGTGTGAATCCAAAGGATTCTCCTGGAGTAAGATTAAAATTCCAAAGATTCTCTCCTTTCTCCAAGAAGGTTTGGATAAAGGGTTGTCAGCTAGTTCTCTAAAAGGACAGATTTCTGCATTATCCGTCTTGTTGCACAAACGACTGGCAGCTTTGCCAGATGTACAAGCTTTTGTTCAGGCTTTGGTTAGAATCAAGCCTGTTTACAGACCCATGACTCCTCCTTGGAGTCTAAATTTAGTTCTTTCAGTTCTTCAAGGGGTTCCGTTTGAACCTTTACATTCCATAGATATTAAGCTACTATCTTGGAAAGTTCTGTTTTTGGTTGCTATTTCTTCTGCTAGAAGAGTTTCTGAATTATCTGCTTTGCAGTGTGATCCACCCTATCTGGTGTTCCATTCAGATAAGGTTGTTTTGCGTACTAAGCCTGGTTTTTTTCCAAAAGTTGTTTCCAACAAGAACATCAACCAGGAAATAGTTGTTCCTTCTTTGTGTCCGAATCCAGTTTCAAAGAAGGAACGTTTATTACACAATTTAGATGTTGTTCGTGCTTTAAAGTTCTATTTAGAAGCAACAAAAGATTTTAGACAAACCTCATCCTTGTTTGTCGTTTACTCTGGTAAGAGGAGATGTCAAAAAGCTACTGCTACCTCTCTCTCTTTCTGGCTGAAAAGCATTATCCGCTTGGCTTATGAGACTGCCGGACGGCAGCCTCCTGACCGTATCACAGCTCACTCTACTAGGGCTGTGGCTTCCACATGGGCCTATAAGAACGAGGCTTCTGTTGACCAGATATGTAAGGCAGCGACTTGGTCTTCTCTGCACACTTTTGCCAAATTCTACAAATTTTATATTTTTGCTTCTTCGGAGGCTATTTTTGGGAGAAAGGTTTTGCAAGCCGTGGTGCCTTCTGTTTAGGTAACCTGATTTGCTCCCTCCCTTCATCCGTGTCCTAAAGCTTTGGCATTGGTTCCCACAAGTAATGGATGACGCCGTGGACCGGACACACCAATGTTGGAAAAAACAGAATTTATGCTTACCTGATAAATTACTTTCTCCAACGGTGTGTCCGGTCCACGGCCCGCCCTGGTTTTTTTTTTTTTAATCAGGTTGAAAAAATTTTCTTTATACACTACAGTCACCACGGCACCCTATAGTTTCTCCTTTTTCTCCTAACCGTTGGTCGAATTACTGGGGGGCGGAGCCAGAGGGGGAGCTATATGGACAGCTCTTGCTGTGTGCTCTCCTTGCCTTTCCCTGTGGGGGAGAACATTTCCCACAAGTAATGGATGACGCCGTGGACCGGACACACCGTTGAAGAAAGTAATTTATCAGGTAAACATAAATTCTGTTTTTTTGTTCTTCTGGCACCATTTATACTCTGATATTTCTCCTACTGTTTCTTGTTCCCTTGGCAGAATGACTGGGGGATGAGGGTAGTGGGGGAGGTATTTAAGCCTTTGGCTGGGGTGTCTGTTTCTTCCTTGTGGCCTGGTTCTTAATTCCCACAAGTGATGATAACCCCCAAGAGAATGACTATTCCGCTTGAGGATGGCTCTTCTTTCAAGGAACCTATGTATATAAAGATGGAGTCCATGTTGCGGAAGATGTTCCAACTCATGGGGTTCATTTTTCAACTGGCGGCGGTGGTTACTGCGTATACCTACTGGTGTGATGCTCTGTCAGCAATGGTGGAGGTGGAGACTCCCCTCAAAGAGATTCAGGAACGAATTAAGGCCTTAAGGGTAGCACATTCGTTCATTTGTGATTCTAACATGCAGATTATTTGCCTGAATGCTAAGACATCAGATTTTTCTGTTTTAGCCCGCAGGGCTTTAGGGTTAAAGTTGTGGTCTGCTGACATGACTTCCAAGTTTCGTTTGTTTACCCTCCCTTTGATTTTATCATATCTATGGTCACGGGTGGCAAGGGTGCCTTCTTGCCTCAGGATAAGAAGACTAAACCTAAGGGGTCTACTTTTCGTCCCTTTTGTGGGTACATGTCTCAGCACCAGCAGCCTGCCGCAAAGTCTCAGCAGTCCAAGGGATCTTGGAAGCCAGCTAACTCTTGGAACAAGTCCAAGCAGAACAAGAAGCCTGCCGATCAAAGTCGGCTTGAAGGGGTGGCCCCCGATCCGTCCTCGGGTCAGGTAGGGGGCAGACTATCTCTTTTTGCGAGGGCCTGGAGAAGAGGTCGTAGCCCAGGGTTACAGGATAGGATTCAAGTCATATCCGCCCAGAGGCAGGTTCCTCCTGTCAAACATATATTCAAGACCAGAGAAGAGAAACGCCTTCTTAGGGTATGTGAGGGATTTCTCATCTCTTGGGGTAATTGTGCCAGTCCCTCTGGCAGAAAGAGGTCTGGGGTATTTAAACCTTTTTGTGGTCCCAAAGGAGGACACGTTTTGTCTAATTCTGGACCTAAAGGCCCTAAACAAGTTTTTGTCAGTTCCATCGTTCAAAATGGAGACGATCAGATCAATTTCTTTCATGTAATTGGCAAGAGTCCATGAGCTAGTGACGTATGGGATATACATTCCTACCAGGAGGGGCAAAGTTTTCCAAACCTCAAAATGCCTATAAATACACCCCTCACCACACCCACAATTCAGTTTTACAAACTTTGCCTCCCATGGAGGTGGTGAAGTAAGTTTGTGCTAGATTTCTACGTTGATATGCGCTTTGCAGCAGGCTGAAGCCCGGTTTTCCTCTCAGAGTGCAGTGAATGTCAGAGGGATGTGAAGAGAGTATTGCCTATTTGAATACCATGGTCTTCCTCTAGGGGATCTATTTCATAGGTTTTCTGTTATCTGTCGTAGAGATTTCTTCTCCTACCTCCCTTTTCAGATCGTCAATATACTCTTATATACCATTACCTCTACTGATTCTCGTTTCAGTACTGGTTTGGCTATCTACTTTATGTAGATGAGTGTCTTTGGGTAAGTAAGTCTTATTTTATTTATGACACTCTCAGCTATGGTTTGGCACTTTATATGTAAAGTTCTAAATATATGTTTTATACTTATATTTACCATGATTCAGGTCAATCAGTTTATTTTCCTTCTTTCAGACTGTCAGTTTCATTTTTTGGGAAAATGCATATGAATGAAAAATTTTTCTTACTTAAAATTGTCAATTGACTTTTTTCCTTTAAACTGCGGGCTGTTAGGCTCGCGGGTGCAAAAAATGCTAGAATTTATTACGTCATTTTTGGCGCGAGATTGACGTTTGACGTCAATTACGTCATTTCCGGCGTCTCGTGTATGTTACAGACTTTTTTGGCGCCACAAAATATGTGGGCGTCATACTTGGTGCCAGTTTTTTTACATTATTTAAGTCTCACTTTTTAGTTGCTTCTGGTTTCTAGAAGCTTGTTCTGTTTGCATTTTTTCCCATTCCTGAAACTGTCATTTAAGGAATTTGATAATTTTGCTTTATATGTTGTTTTTCTATTACATATTGCAAGATATTCCAAAAACTGTTCCTGTATCAGAAAATACTGTTGGATTCCTGATGACTGATATCAGTCCTACCAAAGCTAAGTTAATTTATTTTAATGTTATGAATTTTATCTTTAGCTATGGTTTGTAATAAGTTATCATGATAAACTTTTACATGCAGAGTCCATTAGTATTTATGCATTATCTATTTGCTATTCTTTTTACATCTAATGTACAAGATATACCTAGGAATCTATGAGAATGTTTTTCTGATTCTATCCTAAAGGCTTTGTCTGACATCCCGCCTTCTAATAAAATTTATAGGTCTTTTCTCTTGTAAGATGTATCGAGTCCACGGATTCTTCCTTTACTTGTGGGATATTCTGCTTTCCAACAGGAAGTGACAAAGAGAGCACACAGCAGAGCTGTCCATATAGCTCCCCCTCTAGCTCCACCCCCCAGTCATTCTCTTTGCCGGCTCTAAGCAATCGGAAGGGTAAAGTGAATGTGGTGTTAGAATTGTAGTTTTATTTTCTACAAGCAAGAGTTTATTTTAAATGGTACCAGTGTGTACTATTTACTCTCTAGCAGATGGGAGATGACAATTTCTGCAGGGAGGAAGATGATTTTAGCATGTTGTAACTAAAATCCACTGCTGTTCCCACACAGGACTGAGGAGTACAAGAGAACTTCAGTTGGGGGGAACGGTTTGCAGGTTAGGCTGCAATAAGGTATGTTCAGTCATTTATTTCTAGACAAGACTGTGATAATGCTGGAAAAGACTGTTAATATCCCCATGAGTGAAGGGTAAGCTATATTCAGAGACTAAGTATGGAATTTTAAGCTTACATAACAGAGCTAGTTTATGCTGGTTGACACTACTTCAGGGCAAACGGTTTTTATTGAAAAATTCATTTTTTGAGACACTTTGAAGGTTCCTTTGGGTTTCTTTCAGGGGTTGTTACCCACATGGCTATTACTAAAACACTTGGGAGTGTTTCTTTAGGCCTCACAAGCACCGGAGTGAGGTGGGAGGGGCCTAATTTTGCGCCTCAGATGCGCAGTTATTTTGACTAGAAGTTCAGGCTGTTTTCACATGGAGGGTCCTGCTGCAGTTTGAGGGCCTATAAGAAGCTTTTCCCCCACATATCTGGTCCCTAAGGGCAGGTAGGGCCACAGCAGAGCTGTGGCAAGGTGCTGTAGTTTCTTTAACTGTTTTTTTTGGCTTACTGTCGATCTGGTTTGGGCATTAAGGGGTTATTCGTTTTTATTGCTAGTTGTGCTAGTACTAATGCTTTAGGTACATACTGTAAAAATTTCATAAAGTTTGCTGAATTTTTTCACTGTTTTGCAAAATTTGTGTGCCTTTTTTATCTCTTAAAGGCACAGTAACGTTTTTTTCAAAGTGTGTTTTTACTTGATTAAAGTGATTTCCAAGCCTGTTTATGTTACTACTAGTCTGTTAAACATGTCTGACACCAAGGAAAATCCTTGTTCAATTTGTTTAGAAGCCATAGTGGAACCCCCTCTCAGAATGTGTCCCACTTGTACTGATATGTCTATACACTTTAAAGACCATATTGTTGCACTTAAAAATGTGGGCCAAGATGATTCTCAGACAGAAGGTAACGAGGTTAGCCCGTCAACCTCTCCCCAAGTGTCACAACCAGTTACGCCCGCTCAAGCGACGCCTAGCACCTCTAGTGCGTCTAACTCTTTTACCTTGCAAGACTTGGCGTCAGTTATGAATAATACCCTCTCAGTGTTTTTATCTAAACTGCCCGTGTTACCTGCAAAGCGTGATAGCTCTGTTTTAAGAACAGATAATGAGCATTCTGATGCTTTAGTAGCCGTATCCGATATACCCTCACAACACTCTGAAGTGGGGGCGAGGGATGTGCTCTCTGAGGGAGATATTTCCGATTCAGGAAAGGTTTCTCCTCAGACAGATTCAGGTACATTGGCTTTTAAATTTAAACTAGTACACCTCCGCTTATTGCTCAGGGTGGTATTAGTTACTCTGGATGACTGCGACCCTATGGTGGTTCCAGAGAAATTGTGTAAAATGGACAAGTACCTAGAAGTTCCTGTTTACACTGATGTGTTCCCGGTCCCTAAGAGGATTGCGGATATTGTTACTAGGGAGTGGGATAGACCAGGTATTCCCTTCGTTCCCCCTCCTGTTTTTAAGAAGATGTTCCCCATATCTAACTCTATGCGGGACTCATGGCAGACGGTCCCTAAGGTGGAGGGGGCTGTTTCTTCACTTGCTAAACGCACAACTATACCAATTGAAGACAGTTGTGCTTTTAAAGACCCTATGGATAAAAAATTAGAGGGTTTACTTAAGAAAATTTTTGTTCAACAAGGTTTTCTTCTCCAACCTATTGCGTGCATTGTTCCTGTAACCACTGCAGCTGCTTTCTGGTTCGAAGCGCTGGAAGATGCGCTCCAGACGGAGACCTCATATGAGGACATTATGGACAGAATTAAGGCTCTTAAGCTGGCTAATTCTTTTATCACAGATGCCGCTTTCCAACTAGCTAAGTTAGCGGCAAAGAATTCAGGTTTCTCCATTTTGGCGGGCAGCGCGCTATGGCTAAAGTCCTGGTCGGCCGATGTGTCGTCAAAATCCAAACTATTGAACATCCCTTTCAAAGGAAAGACCCTCTTTGGGCCTGAATTGAAAGAGATTATTTCAGAAATCACTGGGGGAAAAGGCCATGCTCTCCCCCAGGACAAGTCCTTCAAGACAAAGAACAAACAAAATAATTTTCGTTCCTTTCGGAATTTCAGGAGTGGTCTCGCTTCATCCTCCCCTGTAGCAAAGCAAGAGGGTAACACTTCACAACCCAGGGCACCCTGGAAACCTTACCAGGGCTGGAACAAGGGTAAACAGGCTAAGAAGCCTGCAGCTGCCTCCAAGACAGGCAAGAGATGTACACGATCCCTGGGCCTTAGAGATTGTATCCCAGGGATATCTTCTAGAATTCAAGGACTCCCCTCCAAGGGGAAGGTTCCACATTTCTCGTCTGTCTTCAGACCAGACAAAGAAAGAGGCGTTCTTACGCTGTGTAGAAGACCTACATACAATGGGAGTGATCCACCCAGTTCCAACTGCGGAACAAGGGCTGGGTTTTTACTCAAACCTGTTTGTGGTTCCAAAGAAAGAAGGAACTTTCCGACCCATCCTGGATCTCAAAATTCTAAACAAATTCCTCAGAGTCCCTTCATTCAAGATGGAGACCATTCGGACAATCTTACCAATGATACAGGAGGGTCAATATATGACCACCGTGGATTTAAAGGATGCGTATCTGCACATTCCTATCCACAAAGATCACCAGTTTCTCAGGTTCGCCTTTCTGGACAAGCATTACCAGTTTGTGGCTCTTCCTTTTGGGTTGGCCACTGCTCCCAGAATTTTAACAAAGGTGCTAGGGTCCCTCCTGGCAGTTCTAAGACCGCGGGGCATAGCAGTGGCGCCTTATCTAGACGACATCTTAATTCAACCGTCGACTTTCCAAAGAGCCAAGTCTCACACGGGAATCGTATTGGCCTTTCTGAGGTCTCACGGGTGGAAGGTGAACATCAAAAAGAGTTCTCTCTCCCCCCTCACAAGAGTTCCATTCCTAGGAACCCTAATAGACTCGGTAGAAATGAAAATATTTCTGACGAAGGTCAGAAAGTTAAAACTCTTAACTACTTGCCGAGCTCTTCATTCCATTCCTCGGCCATCTGTAGCTCAGTGCATGGAGACAATCGGACTAATGGTAGCGGCAATGGACATAGTCCCTTTTGCACAGATTCACCTCAGACCACTGTAACTATGCATGCTCAAACAGTGGAATGGGGATTATGCAGATTTGTCTCCTCAAATACAGCTGGTCCAGGGGACCAGAGATTCTCTTCTCTGGTGGTTGTCTCAGGATCACCTGTCTCAGGGAATGTGTTTCCGCAGACCAGAGTGGATCATCGTAACGACCGACGCCAGTCTGTTGGGCTGGGGTGCAGTCTGGCACTCCCTGAAAGCTCAGGGCTTATGGTCTCGGGAAGAAGCTCTTCTCCCGATAAACATTCTGGAACTGAGGGCGATATTCAACGCGCTTCAGGCATGGCCTCAGCTAGCTGCGGCCAAATTCATCAGATTTCAGTCGGACAACATCACGACTGTAGCTTACGTCAATCATCAAGGGGGAACAAGGAGTTCCCTAGCAATGACGGAGGTAACCAAAATAATCAGGTGGGCGGAGGATCACTCCTGCCATCTCTCAGCAATTCACATCCCAGGAGTAGACAACTGGGAGGCGGATTTTCTAAGTGTCAGACTTTTCACCCGGGGGAGTGGGAACTCCACCCGGAGGTATTTGCCCAGCTGACTCAGCTATGGGGCACTCCAGAATTGGATCTGATGGCGTCCCATCAGAACACCAAACTTCCTCTTTACGGGTCCAGGTCCCGGGATCCCCAGGCGGTACTGATAGATGCTCTAGCAGCGCCTTGGTCCTTCAATCTGGCCTATGTTTTTCCACCGTTTCCTCTCCTTCCTCGTCTGGTTGCCAGAGTCAAGCAGGAGAGGGCTTCTGTGGTTCTGATAGCGCCTGCGTGGCCACGCAGGACCTGGTATGCAGACCTAGTGGACATGTCATCTGTCCCACCATGGACACTACCAGTGAGGCAGGACCTTCTAATTCAATGTCCTTTCAACCATCCAAATTTAATTTCTCTGCGTCTGACTGCTTGGAGATTGAACGCCTAATTCTATCAAAGCGTGGTCTCTCTGAGTCGGTTATTGATACCCTGATTCAGGCTAGAAAGCCTGTCACCAGGAAGATCTACCATAAGATTTGGTGAAAATATCTTTTTTGGAGTGAATTCAAAGGTTTCTCATGGAGTACGATTAGGATTCCCAGGATATTGTCTTTTCTCCAAGAAGAATTGGAGAATGGATTATCAGCTAGTTCCTTAAAAGGACAGATATCTGCTTTGTCTATTCTTTTAAACAAACGTCTGGCAGAGGTACCAGACGTTCAAACATTTAGTCAGGCTTTAGTCAGAATCAAGCCTGTTTATAGACCTGTGGCTCCACCATGGAGTCTGAATTTAGTTCTTTCAGTTCTGCAAGGGGTTCCGTTTGAACCTTTACATTCCATAGATATTAAGCTTTTATCTTGGAAAGTTTTGTTTTTGGTAGCTATCTCTTCTGCTCGAAGAGTATCAGAGTTATCTGCTTTACAGTGTGATTCACCTTACCTGGTTTTCCATGCAGATAAGGTAGTTTTGCGTACCAAACCCGGTTTTCTTCCTAAGGTTGTGTGGTTTGTGCTTTAAAGTTTTATTTACAAGCAACTAAGGATTTCAGACAAACACCTTCATTGTTTATCTATTCTGGTAAGAGGAGAGGTCAGAAGGCGACTGCTACCTCTTTCCTTTTGGCTGAAAAGCATAATCCGTTTGGCCTATGAGACTGCTGGCCAGCAGCCTCCCGAAACGATTACTGCTCATTTTACTAGAGCAGTGACTTCCACATGGGCTTTTAAAAATGAGGCTTCTGTTGAACAGATTTGTAAGACATTGACTTGGTCTTCGCTGCATACTTTTTCTAAATTTTACAAATTCGATACTTTTGCTTCTTCGGAGGCTATTTTTGGGAGAAAGGTTTTACAAGCAGTGGTGCCTTCCGTTTAAGGTACCTGTCTTGTTCCCTCCTTTCATCCATGTCCTAAAGCTTTGGTATTGGTATCCCACAAGTAAAGGATGAATCCGTGGACTCGATACATCTTACAAAAGAAAACAGAATTTATGCTTACCTGATAAATTACTTTCTCTTGTGATGTATCGAGTCCACGGCCCGCCCTGGCTATTGTCAGGTAGTGTTTTTGTTTAAACTACAGTCACCACTGCACCCTATGGTTTCTCCTTTTTCTTCCTAACCTTCGGTCGAATGACTGGGGGGTGGAGCTAGAGGGGGAGCTAGATGGACAGCTCTGCTGTGTGCTCTTTTTGCCACTTCCTGTTAGGAAGTAAAGGATCAATCCGTGTACTCGATACATCACAAGAGAAAGTACTTTATCAGGTAAGCATAAATTCTGTTTTTTAAACTTCTCATTTAGTTGATGAATTTTCAAATGACCGACAACATACTAAATTATCCTTCTCTGATGTTTTTTTCTCATTTAGAATATACTTCATCAGATATTTGACACTATCAAATTACTTTTTTATTTTTAAATAAGTACATTCGTTGTTGAAAAGGTGTTGATTATATTGGATATTGAGGAGTCTAGTTCTTTTGATTTAAGACTAGCTAACATTTAAATTCTGCTCATTAACCTCCTATGGTTTCTTCAGAGGTTTTTCCCCAGTTCATGATACTAGGGAATGGAATAGGCCTGGGACTTCTTTTATTCCTTCTTTAAGGTTTTTAAATTGTATCCTTTGCAGGCAGTTTGTTTAAAGTTTTGAGGAAAGATCCCCAAAGTTAATGGGGCTATCTCCCCAAAGTTAATGGGGCTATCTCTACTCTTGCTAAACATACTACTATTCCTATAGAAAATAGTATTTATTTTTTACGTTCAGATGGGAAACTTGTATCTTATTTAAGGAAAAATATTTTATTTCAGGTCCTTTTCTTAGGCCTGCAATTTATTTGGCTGATGTTGCAAATGCTTCAACTTTCTGGTTGGATACTTTAGTGCAACAAGTATCAGATTATGATTTGTTTTAGCATTGTTAAGTTGATCAACATGCTTATAATTTCATTTGTGTCGTCATTTTTTTTTTATATTTTCACAATTCAGGTTAAATCTATGTCTTTAGCTATTTTTAGCTAGAATAACTTTGTGACTTAATCTTGGAATGCTAATTTGATTTCTAAAATCCATATTTCTTTTTTTCCAAGGTAATCAATTATTTGGTTCACAATTGGATTCAATTTTTTCAAACTGTTACTCTGGGGAAGGGAGTTTTTTGTTGCTTCAAGATTGAGTTCTAAGAGTAAATCTTAAGCTTATATTAGTTTGTTCTTAATAAGGAACGGAATCCTAATTCTTCCCCAAGTAACATGTTTATAATTGGAAGCTTTCTTCAACATGGAATGAATTTAAGCTATTTAAAAGATCAAAGTCAGCCCCCCAAATTTGCATGTAGGTGCGTTTTTTTTATTCCAGCTTAGCTGGTAAGGGGCAGGTTAAGACTTTTTTTTAAATTTGTTTGGTTCAATTTGGTCAAAACTTCTTAGATTGGGGTACTGAATAGGATTCAGAGTAAAACCGCCTGTGAAGTTTTTTTCTCTCCAGCATATTCCAGCTATTCCAGTAAAGGCTCACACTTTTCTGAAGTATGTTTCAGACCTGTATGTGTTGGGTACTTGTGAGGCGCGGCTGGTTACCCGTTTGGGTCTCAAGGTGCTGCTCAGACCTGGAGTTATCTGGGGTATTCATACCAGTTCCATTTCAGGAACAGGGTTTGGGGTTTTGTTCAAAACTATTCATTGTCCCAAAGATAGAAAATCTTTTTGATTTGTCATATAAGAGTTCCTTCTTTCAGAATGGTGTTTATATGGTCTATTCTGCCTTTTTGGTCAGTAAAGGCATTATTTGTTTACAATAGATACAATAGATACAATAGATGCATATCTTCTTCTTCTGTTTTCATTCAGATTATTTTTCATTTTCTGAGATTCTCTTTTTTTGACCAGCATTACCAATTTGTTGATTTTCCTTCTGGTCTAGCGACCGCTCTGAGAATCTTTTCAAGGTTCTCAGTGTTTCCTTATTTGGACGATCACGTGGTACTGGCTCAGTCTTTTCGTTCTCCAGAATCTCATACGATTCAACTTTTGTTGTTTCTTCTAAGACATGGTTGGAGGATCTTTTTATCAAAAAATCCTTGGTTGCTCAGACAAGGGTCACCTTTTTTAGGTTTCCAGATAGATTGTGTCAATGTCTTTGTCTCTAACAGACAGGAGACAATTATATTGGGTTCAGTTTGTCGGAACCTTCAGTCTCTATTATTTCCTTCAGTAGCTATATGCATGGAAGTTTTAGGTCTCATGGCTGCAGCATTGGATTCGATTCCCTTTGCTCATTTTCATATGAAACCTTTCCAGTTTTTTATGCTGAATTAATGGTGCAGGGATTTTTAGGATATCATTTTTAATATCTTTGAATTCCAATGTTTAACTATCTTTGACTTGGTTAGATCACCATCATATAGTTCTACGGGTCTCTTCGATTCATCCAACCTGGACCTTGATCACTACAGATGCGAGTCTTTTTGGTTGGGAGGCTGTCTGGGGATCTCTGTCAGCACAAGGGGTTTGGAAATCTCAGGAGGCGAGATTACCATTCAATATTTTGGAACTCTGTGCATTCTCAGTGTTCGTCAGTTTTGGCTTCTTTTTGAAGAGAGAGACGTTATTGTTTTTCAGACAGACAATGTCACAACTGTGGCGTATGTCAATCATCAGGGTTGGACTCTCAGTCCTTAGGCTGTGAAAGAAGTATCTCGGATACTTGCTTGGGCTAAATCCAGCTCCTGTCTAATTTCTGCGGTCCATATCCCAGGTTTAGACAATTGGGAAGCGGATTATCTCTGTCAATCAAGCTTTACATCCGGGAGAATGGTCTCTTTACCCAGATGTGTTTTTTCAAATTGTTCAGATGTGAGGGTTTCCCGTAATAGTTCTGATGGCATCTCATCTAAACAAGAAAACTTCCCAGGTACCTATTCAGGTCCAGGGATCCTCAGGCGGAAGCAGTGTATGCATTGACACTTCCTTGGAGTTATCAATCTGCCTATATTTTTGTTCCTTCTGGTTCTTCTTTTTAAGAGTGATTTTTCAAAATCATCATGGAGCAATCGTTTGTGCTGCTGGTGGCTCCAGCATGGCCGCTCAGGTTTTGGTATATGGTTCTTGTTCGGTTGTCCAGTTGCCATCCTTGGTCACTTCCATTTAGGCCAGACCTTAAGATTCATTGTTTTCCGTCAGGAAATCAAATTATTAAATTTGATGGTATGGAAATTAAAACGCTTAGTCATAGAGGTTTCTCTGACTCAGTGATTAATACTATGTTGCAGATTCGTAAATCTGTGTCTAGAAAGATTTATTATTGAGTTTGGAAGACTTACATCTTATGATGCTCTTCTCATAATTTCTCTTGGCATTCTTTTAGAATTGCTAGGATTTTATAGTTTCTTCATAAGGTTTTGTCTGCAAGTTCCTTGAAAGGACAAATCTCTGCTCTTTCTGTGCTGTTTCACAGAAAAAATTGCTAATCTTTCTGATATTCATTGTTTTGTTCAGGCTTTGGTTCGTATCAAGCCTGTCATTAAGCCAATTTCTCCTCCTTGGAGTCTTAATTTGGTTCTGAGGGCTTAACAGGCTTTTCCGTTTGAGCATATGCATTCTTTGGACATTAAATTACTTTCATGGAAAGTATTGTTCCTTTTGGCCATCTCTTCTGCTAGAAGAGTTTTTGATTTATCTGCTCTTTCTTGTGAGTCTCCTTTTCTGATTTTTCATCAGGATAAGGCGGTTTTTGCTGTCTTTATTTCAATTTTTACCTCAAGTTGTGAATTCTAACAACATTAATAGAGGAATTATTGTTCCTTCCTTGTGTCCTAAATCCTAAGAATTCTTTGGAAATATCCTTACATTCTTTGGTTGTGGTCAGAGTTTTGAAATATGTTGAAGCTATTAAGATTTCAGTAAGACTATTTGTTATCTTTTCTGGTTTTAGCAAAGGTCAGAAGGCTTCTGCCATTTCTTTGGCGTCTTGGTTAAAGCTTTTGATTCATCATGCTTATGTGGAGTCGGGTAAATCCCCGCCTCAAAGGATTACGGCTCATTCTACTAGGTCAGTTTCTACTTCCTGGGCTTTTAAGAATGAAGCTTCTGTTGATCAGATTTGCAAAGCAGCAACTTGGTCTTCTTTGCATACTTTTACTAAATTCTACCATTTTGATGTTTTTTCTTCTTCAGAAGCAGTTTTTGGTAGAAAAGTTCTTCAGGCAGCTGTTTCAGTCTGATTCTTCTGCTTATAATTTCAGTTTTTTTCATTATAAAGATTAAAACCTTTTTTTTTTTTTTTTTTAAATAATTTTTATTGAGGCATTGAAAATAATCAACACAAAGAATATATCCAGGCACAGCACAGTAGAAACAGAGAAAAAAACAAAGAAACTTATACAGTTCACATATGAAGAGTAAACAAGGATTAAAACATTGGTGTACTAATGTAGCATTTGTTATCACAGTGTCCCATCCATAGTAGTGCCATACTTGTATGGAAGCTGGGATCAGTGACATGAAATCAATAGCTAGGTCAAAAACAGAAGAATAAGGGTTAACATAAGTTATAGTACCATCATTGTGATCTTTAATATGAAATGTAAAACTGTAAGTAGAAAACATGTGTGACTGGAACATATATAGATGAAGCCTCGTTTTTTATAACTGAGAACTAATGGTCCCCACTCTACAATAAAGGTGTTCTAAAAGCTAAATAAGAGGTAGGGAGTTGGCTGTTGTCAGGCCTCCCGTAGGCCTGTATAAATGGCGGGGGGGGGGGAAAGCAGCAGGCCAAAGCCGCTCATAATAGAGGGGAGATAGGAGGGCGGAGCCAATCAAAATATTATAAAGGTGCAGACTACAGGGCTATTTAACTATGAGGTAGAGAAGGAGGATGAATATACTCAAGGCAGATATATTATAGAGAAGTAGTATGCATACTATAAAATGTGTGATTCCAAGTTACTAAATAAGCTAATGATAAAATAGAAGGTGGTTTCACTTGGAGCTGAGGCAGGTACAATTTGAGACCCTGACATATGGACATAAATCAAACTTATTAAACTATATGGTAACAAGTGATGAGCATAAAAACAAGGGTATATATATCAGCTAAAAGAGAGTAAGGTGTTGTACCTCCAATAAGGTACAAACAGGGGGAGATAACTAAATGTGTGAAAAGCATAGATAAATAGAGCACCCACATAGACAGATATCTCAAACACCATGTATACTGTGAGTTACTACATACATGTCCCAAACCAAGATCATTAATTTATCTGTTATGCTGAGCCGTGCTTTCCCAGTTAACACAACCCAGCAGCGTCTTATTATAACATAAGGTGGAATGTGGGATGAGGAGGTCATCCGCTGAAGTAATAGTTTGCCATGGATGGGAGAAAAAATCTTAGTAAAGCTGGATGGGGAAAGACTAAAATAAATGGGCTATCTTAATTCGGAAGAGTTACTACCTGCATGTACTATAATATGCTGTAAGGCTTACTGCTAAAAGTACTAAGCGGGCTGCTATATCTCCTAGGTGGGTCCTATGAGTACTCTCGTAACGGCGTGACCTCAGTTACTTCTAAGGGGCACCTTTGTATTCTAACTTACTCGTCTGTCCGCTATATGCTATGGAGCTGAGTAAAATATGTAAAAACTATTAAACATTCTTAAGTGGTTATAACCATTATCCCCTGTCGCTTCAAAATTACTGTATGTATAATCAAACCGTAGATATGGAGTTCAACATACATTAAGCAGTGAACAGCGCTATTTCTATAAATAAATAAGTGTAGAACACGCGTAGATTCCCACCCACCAGATCTTACATGGAGCAGAAGTGGTATATAAAAACAAAAGTTAGTGATGTCAACAAGGAGATAGTAGCTGTGAGAGAGAACTATAAGCAAGGTTAATAAGTGTCTTAGGCTAGTGAGTAACTGAATGCCCAGTGAAAAATAATTAACAATGCCACCCTGATATCAAATAAGCCTATATAGATAGGAGGTACCTTCTCTTGAGTTGAAACAAACGGTACTGGTCTATAGCAAAAGTATCAGTCAATGTAAATAAGACCATTATACATGCTAAAACATAACATAGCTCTACTATCAAATTGAAATATTTAAACAGAGGACATCTAAACAACAGGTTCAAACACCCTCATTAAGATAAAACACTTTATATACAACTATATTACAGACCTAGCATACATGGCTTTTTATATGAAAGCAAACATTTAAACCTGTTGCCTACGGAACAAGCAGCTCTTGACATGTAACAAATAAAATAAATGGTAAGGCATGATAAAGACTTAAGAGTCTATGTGGAGGGAAACTGTAGGAGAGGTAAGGCAACATTATGTATAAGCGTTACTTCTTTTCTCTGAATTAACTATGCACAAAAAAAAAAGTCAGGTCTCTGGGGTATATGAAATAAAAGAGTCATGTAACAGGGACCTCAGCCTCATTTTTTGAACGGAGGCGATGTTATGTTTCACCCGATGCCCAGCCTAGGCGATGATCTCTCCAGTTCAGCAAAGACTCTCAGAAAGGAAAACTACCAGATCTTCAGCATGTTCTCAAATGAAAGATCCCCATGGTCCCAGAGGAAGTTCCACATGTAAGGCAGACGTATCTTGCAAACAGACATAGGGTTTTGGGCAAGAGCACAGTCCCAGTCTAGGCAAAGCTGTAGACTTACTTTGTGAGTGGCATCTCGTAGCACACTGTGGAGTTTCATACGGTCAGCACCTGAAACGGACTTTGGCAACTCCAACTGAGCTATGGCATGTTGCGCTGGCTCCGTGCGGGAGCAGGGGGGCCGTGAGAGGTTGTTTTGGCCATCCATCGCTGTCTGTGCCTCCAGCTCCAGAGTGGGATCCTCTTTTGCTGCGGTTCTTGTCTCCTCTATGTCTCGAGGCAGATCTGCTCTCCAGTGCGGCGGATCATGTGTACAGCCACCCGCAACTTCAGTAATGAACACTGTCTGTGTATTTGCTTGTAGAGGTTTAAGTTCTGCGATAATAGCCTGCTGATCGAGATCCATAGAGAGCATGAGCTCACGTAGCGCAGAGATAACTAGTCTCTCCATAGGTAAGCCTAAGAGGTAAAATTAATAGAAGAGAAGCTGCGGCAGAAGATATAATGGGAGTTACCAAATATGGCGGATTACTTGGTCTCGCCGTCCCAGGTAGCTAGTAGGCCCTAGTTCAATTGCGGTGTGAATATTGTCCCAAGTCAGCTCATCTTCCAATATAAGTTATGCTCCAAGTATGGGGATAAAATAAGAGATAAAGATAGTCTTATTATGTCAGAAATAAAGCTTTCTTAGAGCAAATACCAGGAGCTCTGAAATGGCACATCTTGTTAGCTCGGCTGTTGGCTCCGCCCCCCAGATTTAAACTTTTGATTTGGGTTGTGGATTGTTTTTTCAGCTGAATTGGCTGTCTTTATTTTATCCCTCCCTCTCTAGTGACTCTTGCGTGTAGTTCCACATCTTGGGTATTTGCTATCCCATACGTCACTAGCTCATGGACTCTTGCCAATTACATGAAAGAAAGCAATTTATGTAAGAACTTACCTGATAAATTAATTTCTTTCATATTGGCAAGAGTCCATGAGACCCACCCTTTTTTGTGGTGGTTATGATTTTTTTTGTATAAAGCACTATTATTCCAATTCCTTGTTTATGCTTTCGCTCCTTTCTTATCACCCCACTTCATGGCTATTCGTTAAACTGAATTGTGGGTGTGGTGAGGGGTGTATTTATAGGCATTTTGAGGTTTGGGAAACTTTGCCCCTCCTGGTAGGAATGTATATCCCATACGTCACTAGCTCATGGACTCTTGCCAATATGAAAGAAATTAATTTCTCTTGTAAGGTGTATCCAGTCCACGGATCATCCATTACTTGTGGGATATTCTCATTCCCAACAGGAAGTTGCAAGAGGACACCCACAGCAGAGCTGTAATATAGCTCCTTCCCTAACTGTCATAGCCAGTCATTCTCTTGCAACTCTCAACAAGCAAGGACGTTGTAGGAGAGAGTGGTTAAATATAGCTAGTTTATTTTCTTCAATCAAAAGTTTGTTATTTTTAAATAGTACCGGAGTTGTGCTATTTTATCTCAGGCAGTAAATAGAAGAAGAATCTGCCTGAGGTTTCTATGATCTTAGCAGGTTATAACTAAGATCCATTGCTGTTCTCACATATGTCTGAGGGGATTACACAGATGAGGTAACTTCAGCGAGAGAATGGCGTGCAGTTAATTCTGCTATCAGGTATGTGCAGTTATAATTTTTCTAGAGATGGAAAACACTAGAAAATGCTGCTGATACCGGATTAATGTAAGTTAAGCCTGAATACAGTGATTTAATAACGACTGGTATCATGCTTACTCCCAGGGGTAATACCCTTATGATATTGCAATATAAAACGTTTGCTGGCATGTTTAATCGTTTTTATATATGTTTTGGTGATAAAACTTTATTGGGGCCTAGTTTTTTCCACATGGCTGGCTTAAATTTTGACTAGAAACAATTTCCACTGTTGTAGTATAAAAGTTACAGTTGGTGCAGTTAAAATTACAAACTGTGACATCCAGCTTCCCTCAAAGGCCCTCTGAATGCTATAGGACATCTCTAAAGGGCCCAAAGGCTTTCCAAAGTCGTTTATTGGGGAAGGTAGGGCCACAGCTTGCTGTGGCAGTTGGTTGTGACGGTTTAAAAACGTCTATTTCGTTTTTTTTTTATCCGTTTTTTGAACTAAGGGGCTAATCATCCATTTGCAAGTGGGTGCAATGCTCTGTTAGCCTATTATACACACTGTAAAAATTTCGTTTGATTTACTGCATTTTTTCACTGTTTTTCAAATTCTCACAAAATTTGTTTCTCTTAAAGGCACAGTACCGTTTCTTATATTTGCTTGTTAACTTGATTTAAAGTGTTTTCCAAGCTTGCTAGTCTCATTGCTATTCTGTATAAACATGTCTGACATAGAAGAAACTCCTTGTTTATTATGTTTAAAAGCCATGGTGGAACCCCCTCTTAGAATGTGTACCAAATGTACTGATTTCATTTTTTTGCAATGAAGATCATTTTCTGTCTTTAAAAAATCTATCACCAGAGGAATCTGACGAGGGGGAAGTTATGCCGACTAATTTTCCCCACGTGTCAGACCCTTTGACTCCCGCTTAAGGGACTCACGCTCAAATGGCGCCAAGTACATCTAGGGCGCCCATAGCGTTTACTTTACAAGACATGGCGGCAGTCATGGATAATACACTGTCAGCGGTTTTAGCCAGACTACCTGAACTTAGAGGTAAGCGAGATAGCTCTGGGGTGAGACAAAATGCAGAGCATACTGACGCTTTAAGAACTATGTCTGATACTGCCTCACAATATGCAGAAGCTGAGGAAGGAGAGCTTCAGTCAGTGGGTGATGTTAATGACTCAGGAAAGATACCTGATTCTAATATTTCTACATTTAAATTTAAGCTTGAACACCTCCGCGTGTTGCTTAGGGAGGTTTTAGCTGCTCTGAATGACTGTGATACCATTGCAGTGCCAGAGAAATTGTGTAGACTGGATAAATACTTTGCAGTGCCGGTGTGTACTGATTTTTTTCCAAATACCTAAAAGGTTTACAGAAATTATTAATAAGGAATGGGATAGACCAGGTGTGCCGTTCTCTTCCCCTCCTATTTTTAGAAAAATGTTTCCAATAGACGCCACCACATGGGACTTATGGCAGACAGTCCCTTAGGTGGAGGGAGCAGTTTCTACTCTAGTAAAGCGTACTACTATCCCTGTCGAGGACAGTTGTGCTTTTTTTTTTTTTTTTTTTTTTTTAGGTCCAATGGATAAAAAATTAGAGGTTACCTTAAGAAAATATTTATTCAACAAGGTTTTATCCTACAGCCCCTTGCATGCATTGCCCCTGTCACTGCTGCTGCGGCGTACTGGTTTGAGTCTCTGGAAGAGGCTTTACAGGTAGCGACTCCATTGGATGACATACTTGGCAAACTTAGAGCACTTAAGCTAGCCAATTCTTTTATTCTGATGCAATTGTTCATTTGACTAAACTAACGGCTAAGAATTCTGGTTTTGCTATACAGGCGCGCAGAGCGCTATGGCTTAGATCATGGTCAGCTGACGTGACTTCAAAATCTAAGCTACTTAACATTCCCTTCAAGGGGCAGACCCTATTCGGGCCTGGTTGAAGGAGATTATTGCTGATATCACTGGAGGAAAAGGTCATGCCCTTCCTCAGGACAGTCTAATTTTCGTGCCTTTCAAAACTTCAAGGCAGGTGCGGCATCAACTTCCTCTAATAATAAACAAGAGGGAACTTTTGCTCAATCCAAGACGGTCTGGAGACCAAACCTGACCTGGAAAAAAGGTAAGCAGGTAAAAAAGCCTGCTGCTGCCTCTAAGACAGCATGAAGGAACGGCCCCCTATCCGGGAACGGATCTAGTAGGGGGTAGACTTTCACTCTTTGCCCAGGCGTGGGCAAGAGATGTTCAGGATCCCTGGGCGTTGGAAATTATATCCCAGGGATATCTTCTGGACTTCAAAGCTTCCCCCCCAAAAGGGAGATTTCACCTTTCACAATTATCTGCACACCAGATAAAGAGAGAGGCATTCTTACACTGTGTACGAGTCCTCCTAGTTATGGGAGTGATCCATCCAGTTCCAAAGGAGGAACAGGGACAGGGTTTTTACTCAAATCTGTTTGTGGTTCCCAAAAAAGAGGGAACCTTCAGACCAATTTTGGATCTAAAGATCTTAAACAAATTCCTCAGAGTTCCATCATTCACATTCCGATACACAAAGATCATCATCGGTTTCTCAGGTTTGCCTTTTAAGACAGGCATTACCAGTTGTAGCTCTTCCCTTGGGATTAGCTACAGCCCCAAGAATCTTTACAAAGGTTCTAGGGTCACTTATAGCGGTCCTAAGGCCGCGGGGCATAGCAGTAGCCCCTTATTTAGACGACATCCTGATACAGGTGTCAAACTTCCAAATTGCCAAGTCTCATACGGACGTAGTACTGGCATTTCTGTGGTCGCATGGGTGGAAAGTGAACGAGGAAAAGAGTTCTCTATCCCCACTCACAAGAGTTTCCTTTCTAGGGAAAATTCACCTGACGGAGTCCAGGTTATCAAAGCTTCTAAATTCCTGCCGGGTTCTTCATTCCATTCCGCGCCCTTCGGTGGTTCAGTGTATGCAAGTAATCGGCTTAATGGTAGCGGCAATGGACATAGTGCCGTTTGCACGCTTACATCTCAGACCGCTGCAACTATGCATGCTCAGTCAGTGGAGCGAGGATTACACAGATTTGTCCCCTCAACTGAATCTGGACCAAGAGACTAGGGATTCTCTTCTCTGGTGGCTATCTCGGGTCCATCTGTCCAAAGGTATGACCTTTCGCAGGCCAGATTGGACAATTGTTACGACAGATGCCAGCCTTCTAGGTTGGGGTGCAGTCTGGAACTTCCTGAAGGCTCAGGGATCGTGGACTCAGGAGGAGTCTCTCCTTCCATTAAATATTCTGGAACTAAGAGCGATATTCAAGGCTCTTCAGGCTTGGCCTCAGTTAGCAACTCTGAGGTACATCAGATTTCAGTCGGACAACATCACGACTGTAGCTTACATCAGCCATCAAGGGGGAACGAGAAGTTCCCTAGAGATGTTAGAAGTTTCAAAAATAATTCGCTGGGCAGAGATTCACTCTTGCCACCTATCAGTTTTCCATATCCCAGGTGTAGAGCACTGGGAGGCGGATTTTCTAAGTCGTCAGACTTTTCATCCGGGAGAGTGGGAACTCCATCCGGAGGCATTTGCACAACTGATTCATCGAGCGAGAACTGGATCTCATGGCGTCTCGCCAGAACGCCAAGCTTCCGTGTTACGGATCCAGGTCCAGGGATCCCAAGGCGACACTGATAGATGCTCTAGCAGCGCCCTGGTCTTTCAACCTGGGCTATGTGTTTCCACCGTTTCCTCTGCTCCCTCGACTGATTGCCAATATCAAGCAGGAGAGAGCATCAGTGATTCTGATAGCACCTGCATGGCCACGCAGGACCTGGTATGCAGATCTAGTGGACATGTCATCCTTTCCACCATGGTCTCTGCCTCTGAAACAGGACCTTCTACTTCAGGGTCCTTTCAACCATCCAAATCTAATTTCTCTGAGGCTGACTGCCTGGAGATTGAACACTTGATTTTATTAAAGCGTGGCTTCTCCGAGTCAGTTATTGATACCTTAAGACAGGCACGAAAGCCTGTCACCAGGAAAATTTACCATAAGGTATGGCGTAGATATCTTTATTGGTGTGAATCCAAGGGTTACTCATGGAGTAAGGTCAGGATTGCTAGGATATTATCTTTTCTCCAAGAAGGTTTGGAAAAAGGATTGTCAGCTAGTTAAGCGTCTGGCAGATGTTCCAGACGTTCAGGCATTTTGTCAGGCTTTAGTTAGAATCAAGCCTGTGTTTAAACCTGTTGCTCCACCATGGAGCTTAAACTTGGTTCTTAAGGTTCTTCAAGGAGTTCCGTTTGAACCTCTTCATTCCATAGATATCAAGCTTTTATCTTGGAAAGTTCTTTTTTTGGTAGCTATTTCCTCGGCTCGTAGAGTCTCTGAGCTATCTGCCTTACAATGTGATTCTCCTTATCTGATTTTTCATACGGATAAGGTAGTCCTGCGTACCAAACCTGGGTTCTTACCTAAGGTGGTATCTAACAAGAATATCAATCAAGAGATTGTTGTTCCATCCTTGTGTTACACAATTTGGACGTGGTCCGTGCTTTAAAGTTTTACTTACAAGCTACTAAAGATTTTCGTCAAACATCTGCTTTGTTTGTTGTCTACTCTGGACAGAGGAGAGGTCAAAAGGCTTCGGCAACCTCTTTTTCTTTTTGACTAAGAAGCTTAATCCGCTTAGCCTATGAGACTGCTGGACAGCAGCCTCCTGAAAGGATTACAGCTCATTCCACTAGAGCTGTGGCTTCCACTTGGGCCTTTAAAAATGAGGCTTCTTTTGATCAGATTTGCAAGGCGACGACTTGGTCTTCGCTTCATATTTTTTCAAAATTTTACTAATTTGATACTTTTGCTTCTTCGGAGGCTATATTTGGGAGAGAGGTTTTACGGGCAGTGGTTCCTGCCTTGTCCCTCCCTTCATCCGTGTACTTTAGCTTTGGTATTGGTATCCCACAAGTAATGGATGATCCGTGGACTGGATACACCTTACAAGAGAAAACATAATTTATGCTTACCTGATAAATTTATTTCTCTTGTGGTGTATCCAGTCCACGGCCCGCCCTGTCATTTTAAGGCAGGTAATTTTTAAATTTAAACTACAGTAACCACTGCACCCTATGGTTCCTCCTTTCTCGGCTTGTTTTCGGTCGAATGACTGGCTATGACAGTTAGGGGAGGAGCTATATTACAGCTCTGCTGTGGGTGTCCTCTCTCAACTTCCTGTTGGAAATGAGAATATCCCACAAGTAATGGATGATCCGTGGACTGGATACACCACAAGAGAAATAAATTTATCAGGTAAGCATAAATTGTGTTTTATCAGGTAAGTTCTTACATAAATTATGTTTTTACCACTGGTTCAAGAGGGGCAATTCATGACGACTATAGACCTGAAGGACGCTTACCTTCACGTTCCAATCCACAAGGATCACTTCAGGTTTCTAAGATTCGCCTTCCTGAACAAGCACTTCCAGTTTATGGCCCTTCTGTTTGGTCTGGCGACTGCCCCTAGAGTCTTTACAAAGGTTCTGGGAGCTCTACTCGCGGTAGCGAGAGCCAGAGGGATTGCTGTGGCACCTTATCTGGACGATATCCTGGTCCAGGCTCCGTCCTTCAGTCTTGTGGAGGATCATTCGAGGGCTCTCCTCCTTTCACCTTCAATCCCACGGGTGGAAGATAAACGATGGAAAGAGTTCATTGGTCCCCAGCAAAGGGGGAATTCCTGGGTACGATAATGGATTCTTCAGTCATGAAGATATTCTTGACAGATCAGAGACGTATCTGTAGCCAGGTGTATGGAGGTGATCGGGCTCATGGTATCCAGCATAGACGTCATTCCATTCGCCAGGTTCCATCTCAGACCTCTTCATCTGTGCATGTTGTCAATGGAACGGCATCATTCTGATCTGTCCCAACAGATATCTCTGGACAGATCGGTGAGGGAGTCACTATCTAGGTGGACCCGACCGGGGCAGTTGTCTCAGGGGACATCCTTCTTGAGACCATCCTGGGAGGTTGTGACCACGAAAGCAAGTCTATCAGGATGGGGAGCTGTTTGGGATGCCAGAAAGGCACAGGGCAGATGGACTCGAGTAATCAAGCCTACCTATAAATATTCTGGAACTTCCAGCGATATTAAACACTGAAGGCTTGCCCCCCCTGGGGTTGTCCTGATTCATCAGATTCCTCGGTGGCTTACATAAACCATCAGGGGGGTACGAGAAGTTCCCTAGCCATGAGGGAAGTATCTCGGATTCTGGAATGGGCAGACATTCACAGTTGCTCGCTTTCAGTGATCCACATTCCGGGTGTGGACAACTGGGAAGTGGTTTTTCTGAGCAGACAGACGTTTCATCCAGGGAAATGGTCTCTCCATCCTGAGGTGTTCGCGAAGATCAGCAATAGATCGGGGACACCGGAGATAGATCTCATGGCGTCCAGACTTAATTACAAGTTACCCAGATACGTGTCACGATTCAGGGGTCCCCAGGCGGAACTGATAGATGCCTTGGCAGTGCCCTGGTACTTCAACCTTATTTATCTTATTATATTATCTTCTACCACGTGTAGTTGCCCGCATAAAGCAGGAGCAAGCTTTGGCTATTCTGATTGCTCCATCGTGGCTGCGGAGGATGTGGTTTGCGGAACTGGTGGGGATGTCATCTCCTCCGATGAGGTTACCTTGTCACAGGGATCTGCTGGTTCAAGGTCCTTTCCTTCATCAAAATCTCGATTCTCTGAGGCTGAATGCATGGAGATTAAGTGTCTAGTCTTAGCCAAGAGAGGATTCGCGGAGAGTGACACTCGTTCAGGCCTGGAAGCCGGTCACTTGACGCATCTACCACAAGGTGTGGAGGATCTACTTGTCCTGGTGTGAGGAATGAGGATACCCCTGGCATAAGGTCAGGGTATCCCGGATTTTGGCCTTTCTCCAGGACGGTCTGGTTAAGGGTCTTGCTGCCAGCTCCCTAAGGGGACAAATCTCTGCTTTATCTGTGCTGAGCTTCCTGACATTCAGTCCTTTGTTCAGGATCTGGTTAGGATCAGACCTGTCTTTTGGAATTCGGCTGCTCCTTGGAGCTTAAACTTGATTTGAGCCTATGCATGCGCTTGACATTAAGATTTTTTCATGGAAAGTCCTATTCCTACTGGCTATTGCATCAGGACGAAGAGTCTGAGTTGGCGGCCTTGCAATGTGAGCCTCCTTACTTAGTTTTTCACTCTGATAAGGCTGTTCTTCGCACTGGATTGGGTTTCCTTCCCAAGTGGTGTTGAGTCATAAACTTCATTCAGGAAATAGTAGTTCCTTCTTTGTGTCCTAACCCTTCTTCAAACGAGAGGTTACTTCATAATCTTGACGTGGTTTGGACCTTCAAGTTTTATCTGCAGGCCACGAAGGTGTTCAGACAGACTTCGTCCTTATTTGTTGTGTATTCAGGGAAGCGCAAGGGGCAGAGGGCCTCTGCCACTTCTCTATCCTTTTGGTTGAGTAGAATGATCCGTCTGGCATATGAGACAGTGGGACACAAGCTTACTCGACTAGAGCTGTGGCCTCTTGTGCCTTTAAGAATGAGGCTTCTATGGAGCAGATTTGTAAGGCGGCTACTTGGTCCTCCTTACATACTTTTGCTAAATTTTACAAATTTGATGTCTTTGCTACGGCGGAAGGGGCTTTTGGTAGAGAGGTTTTGCAGGCTGTGGTGCCCTCAGTTTAGGGTCCGCCTCCTTTTGCACTCCCTTTTTTCATTCAGTGTCCTCTAGAGCTTGGGTATTCCCACAAGTAATGAATGAAGCAGTGGACTCTCCTCCCATTAGGATGGAAAACATAAATTATGCTTACCTTATAATTTCATTTCCATCTATGGGAGGAGAGTCCACTGCCATTGCACGTTTCTCCGGTGGGCGGACCTAATTTAATTTTAATCTTCTGGCACCATTTATACCCTATTTCTCCTACTGTTCCTTGTTCCCTTGGCAGAATGACTGGGGGATGAGGGGAGTGGGAGGAGTATTTAAGCCTTTGGCTGGGGTGTCTTTGCCGCCTCCTGGTGGCCAGGTTCTTAATTCCCATAAGTAATGAATGAAGCAGTGGACTCTTCTCCCACAGATGGAAATTAAATTATCAGGTAAGCATAATTTATGTTTTTGGTGGTTGTAGATGTGTAACAGATTTTGGGGGTCAAAGTTAGAAAAAGAGTGTTTTTCTTTTCTCCATTTTTTTCATCATATTTTATAAAAAAAATATAGTAAATTATAAGATATGATGAAAATAATGGTATCTTTAGAAAGTCCTTTAATGGCGAGAAAAACGGTATATAATATGTGTGAGTACAGTAAATGAGTAAGAGGAAAATTACAGCTAAACACAAACACCGTAGAAATGTAAAAATAGCCCTGGTCCTTAAGGGTAAGAAATTGAAAAATGGCTTTGTCCTTAAGGGGATGATGATAATATTTCTTTCATGTAATTAGCAAGAGTCCATGAGCTAGTGACGTATGGGATATACATTCCTACCAGGAGGGGCAAAGTTTCCCAAACCTTAAAATGCCTATAAATACACCCCTCACCACACCCACAATTCAGTTTTACAAACTTTTCCTCCCATGGAGGTGGTGAAGTAAGTTTGTGCTAGATTCTACGTTGATATGCGCTTCGCAGCAGGTTGAAGCCCGGTTTTCCTCTCAGAGTGCAGTGAATGTCAGAGGGATGTGAAGAGAGTATTGCCTATTTGAATACAATGGTCTTCCTCTAGGGGATCTATTTCATAGGTTCTCTGTTATCGGTCGTAGAGATTTCTTCTCCTACCTCCCTTTTCAGATCGACAATATACTCTTATATACCATTACCTCTACTGATTCTCGTTTCAGTACTGGTTTGGCTATCTACTATATGTAGAGGAGTGTCCTGGGGTAAGTAAATCGTATTTTTTGTGACACTCTAAGCTATGGTGGGCACTTACTATATTATATATATTATATATATTTACTATATGTAAAGTTCTAAATATATGTGTTTAAACTTATATTTGCCATGATTCAGGATAATCAGTATTCCTTCATTCAGACTGTCAGTTTCATTATTTTGGGATAATGCATATAAATATATATTTTTTCTTACCTTGGAAAAATTTTCAATTGACTATTTTTTCCTGCGGGCTGTTAGGCTCGCGGGGGCAGAAAATGCTTCATTTTATTGCGTCATTTTTGGCGCAAACTTTTTTGGCGCAAAATTTTGTCATTTCCGGCGCCGTAGTTGACGCCGGAAGTTGTATTCGGTTAACGTCATTTTTTGACGCATATGTATTCAGACGATTTTTTTGCGCCAAAAAATGTGGGCGTCGGTTTCGGCGTCAGAGGATGTGGTGTCATCTTGGCGACAAAAAATATGGGCGTTGTACTTAGCGCCAATAATGTGGGCGTCATTCTTGGCGCCAAAAATGTGGGCGTCTTTTTTTGTTCCACTTTTTTCTCACATTATTTAAGTCTCATTTTTTCACTGCTTCTGGTTTCTAGAAGCTTGTTATTTTGCATTTTTTCCCATTCCTGAAACTGTCATTTAAGGAATTTGATAATTTTGCTTTATATGTTGTTTTTTTCTATTGCATATTGCAAAATTTCTCGTACACTGTTCCTGTTTCAAAACATACTGAGGGATTCCTGTTGACTGAGTTCAGTCCTACCAAAGATAAGTTCATTTATTTAAATGTTATGAATGTTTATCTTTAGCTATGGTTTGTTATAAGTTATCATGATAAACTTTTACATGCAGAATCCATTAGTATTTATGCTTTATGTATTGCTATTCTTTTTACATCTTATATACAAGATATACTTAGAAAATTTATAAGAATATTTTTCTGATTCTATTTTAAAGGCTTTGTCTGACATTGCGCCTTCTAATAAAATTTTTAGGTCTTTTTCAAACTTCTTTTTTAATTGTTTAAGTTTCAAATGACCAACAACATACTGATTTATCCTTCTCTGATGATGTTTTTTCTCATTCAGAATTTTCTTCATCAGATATTGACACTAACAAATCTACTTTTTTATTTTTTATTAGAGTACATTTGTTCTTCGTTGAAAAGGAGTTGATTATTTTGGATATTAAGGTAACTAGTTCTTTTTTAAGACTAGCTAACATTTTATTTCTGCTTATTTTATCTTCTGTGTTTTCAGAGGTTTTTTTCCAGTTCCTCATACTAGGGAATGGAATAGGCTGATAATTTTCTTTTATTCCTTCTTCAAAGGTTTTAAATTATATTCTTTGCCGGCAGTTAAATTCAATTTTGAGGGTTCTCCAATTTAATGGGGCTATCTCTACTCCTGCTAAATATGCTATTGTTTCTATAGCAAAATAGTATTTATTTTCCTTTTAGATGGTTGTATCTTATTTAAGGAAAATTATTTATTTAGCATTGTTAAAGGGACAAAATCTACTGCTCATTTGAGGTTCAGACTAGGTGCTGTTGCATTTGTCTTGTTGTCTTGCATTTGTTTATTATGCAAGTCCAGTGTGTTGACTGGTCCTTTAACTGGATTAACATGCTAATAATTTCATTTGTCTTCATTTTATTGAATATTTTCGCAAATGAGGTTTAATCTATGTCTTTAGCTGTTTTAGCTAGAAGAATTTTGTGATTTCTAAAAAATCCATATTTCTTTTTTTCCAAGATAATCAAATTATAATTGGATTCAATTCTTAACTGTTACTCTGGGCTTCAAGATTGAGTTCTAAGACTAAAACTTTAAGCTTATATTAGTTTGGTTGTTCTTACTAAGGAACGAAATCCTAAATTCTTACCCAAGTAACATGTTTTTAATTGGAAGTTTTTTAGTTCAAAATCAGCTCCCTAAATTTGCGTGTATGTGCCGTATTGCAGCTTGGCTGGTAAGGGGCAGGTTAAGACTTTTTTTTAAATTTGGTTCTATTCGGTCCAAATTTCTTAGATTTTGGGTACAGAATTAAATTCAGAGTAAAACCGTCTGTGAGAAGTCTTTTTTTCTCTCTATTATATTCCAGCTATTCCAGTAAGGCTAACACTTTCCTTAAGTGTGTTTCAGTCCTATATATTTTGGGTAATGTTGAAGCGCGGCTGATCACCAGTTGGGGCTCAAGCGCTGCTCAGACCTGGAATCTTCTGGGGTATTTATTCCAGTTCCATTTTTAGGAACTGGGTTTTGGGGTTTTATTCAAAACTATTCATTGTTCCAAAGATAATTTTTTTTATATAAATGTACCATCTTTTAGATTGGTATTTATATGGTCTATTCTGCCTTTTTTTGGTCAGTGATAGCATTATTTGTTTTCATTAGATACAATAGATGCATATCTTCATTTTCTGTTTTCATTCAGATTATTTTTATTTTCTGAGACTGCGGAATCTCATATGATACAACCTTGTTTTTTCAAGACATGGTTAGAGGATCTTTTTATCAAAAACTATTGATTCCTCACACAAGGGTCACCTTTTTTTAGGTTTCTAGTTAGTGTCACTGTCTTTATCTCTAACAGACAAGTGACAATTTTATTGGGTTCCGTCTGTCGGTACCTTCAGTCTCTATTATTTCCTTCAGTTGCTATATATGCATGGAAGTTTTAGGTCTTATGGCTGCAGCATTGGATTCAATTCCCTTTGCTCATTTTCATAGAAAACCTTTCCAGTTTTTTATGCTGCATAATGGTGCAGGGATTCTAGGTTTTCACTTTTTAAATCTTCAAATCCTAATGTTTATCTATCTGTGATTCGGTGATTAAGATCACCATCATTTAGTTCTACAGGTCTCTTCGATTCTTTCAATCTGGACCATGATCTCTACAGATGCGAGTCTTTTTGGTTGGGAGGCTGTCTGAGGATCTGTGTCAATCATCAGGGTGGGAATATCAGTCCTTAGGCTGTGACAGAAGTATCTCGGATATTTGCTTGGGCTAAATCCAGCTCCTATCTAAATTCTGTGTTTTTTTTCCCAGGTATAGACATTTGGGAAGCGAATTATCTCTGATAATCAAGCTTTACATCCGGGAGAATGGTCTCTTTACCCAGATATGTTTTTCAATTTTTCAGATGTGAGGACTTCCAGAAATAGATCTGTTGGCATCTCATCTAAACAAGGAACTTCCCAGGGGCCTTTTCAGGTCCGGGGATCTTCAGGCGGAAGTAGCGTATGCATTGACACTTCCTTGGAATTATCATTCTGCCTATATCTTTCCGCCTCTAGTTCTTCTTCCAAAAGTGATTTCTAAAATTCTAATGGAGCGTTCGTTTGTACTGCTGGTGGCTCCAGCATGGCCTCACAGGTTTTGGTATGTGGATCTCATTCGGATGGCCAGTTGCCAACCTTGGACACTTCCGTTAAGACCAGACCTTCTATCTCAAGGCCCATTTCTCCAACATAGGTGTGTCCGGTCCACGGCGTCATCCTTACTTGTGGGATATTCTCTTCCCCAACAGGAAATGGCAAAGAGCCCAGCAAAGCTGGTCACATGATCCCTCCTAGGCTCCGCCTACCCCAGTCATTCTCTTTGCCGTTGTACAGGCAACATCTCCACGGAGATGGCTTAGAGTTTTTTAGTGTTTAACTGTAGTTTTTATTATTCAATCAAGAGTTTGTTATTTTAAAATAGTGCTGGTATGTACTATTTACTCAGAAACAGAAAAGAGATGAAGATTTCTGTTTGTATGAGGAAAATGATTTTAGCACCGTAACTAAAATCCATGGCTGTTCCACACAGGACTGTTGAGAGCAATTAACTTCAGTTGGGGGAACAGTGTGCAGTCTCTTACTGCTTGAGGTATGACACATTCTAACAAGACGATGTAATGCTGGAAGCTGTCATTTTCCCTGTGGGATCCGGTAAGCCATGTTTATTAAGATAGTAAATAAGGGCTTCACAAGGGCTTATTAAGACTGTAGACTTTTTCTGGGCTAAATCGATTCATTATTAACACATATTTAGCCTTGAGGAATCATTTATTCTGGGTATTTTGATATGATTATATCGGCAGGCACTGTTTTAGACACCTTATTCTTTAGGGGCTTTCCCTAATCATAGTCAGAGCCTCATTTTCGCGCCGGTATGGCGCACTTGTTTTTGAGGACAGCATGGCATGCAGCTGCATGTGTGTGGAGCGCTGATACATAGAAAAGTCTTTCTGAAGGCATCATTTGGTATCGTATTCCCCTTTGGGCTTGGTTGGGTCTCAGCAAAGCAGATTCCAGGGACTGTAAAGGGGTTAAATATAAAAACGGCTCCGGTTCCGTTATTTTAAGGGTTAAAGCTTCCAAATTTGGTGTGCAATACTTTTAAGGCTTTAAGACACTGTGGTGAAATTTTGGTGAATTTTGAACAATTCCTTCATACTTTTTCGCAATTGCAGTAATAAAGTGTGTTTAGTTTAAAATTTAAAGTGACAGTAACGGTTTTATTTTAAAACGTTTTTTGTGCTTTGTTATCAAGTTTATGCCTGTTTAACATGTCTGAACTACCAGATAGATTGTGTTCTGACTGTGGGGAAACCAAGGTTCCTTCTCATTTAACTATATGTATTTTATGTCATAAAAATTTTTTAGTAAAAATGATGCCCAAGATGATTCCTCAAGTGAGGGGAGTAAGCATGGTACTGCATCATCCCCTCCTTCGTCTACACCAGTCTTGCCCATACAGGAGGCCCCTAGTACATCTAGTGCGCCAATACTCCTTACTATGCAACATTTAACGGCTGTGATGGATAATTCTATCAAAAACATTTTAGCCAATATGCCCACTTATCAGCGAAAGCGCAACTGCTCTGTTTTAGAAAATTCTGTAGAGCATGAGAACGCTGATGATATGGTTTCTGAAGGGCCCCTACACCAGTCTGAGGGGGCCAGGGAGGTTTTGTCTGAGGGAGAAATTTCAGATTAAGGAAACATTTCTCAACAAGCTGAACCTGATGTGATTACTTTTAAATTTAAGTTGGAACATCTCCGCGCTCTGCTTAAGGAGGTGTTATCCAATTTGGATGATTGTGATTATCTGGTCATTCCAGAACCACTATGTAAAATGGAAAAGTTCTTAGAGGCCCCGGGGCCCCCCGAAGCTTTTCCTATATCCAAGCGGGTGGCGTACATTGTTAGTAAAGAATGGGACAGGCCCGGTATACCTTTAGTACCTCCCCCCATATTTATAAAATTGTTTTCCTATAGTCGACCCCAGAAAGGACTGATGGCAGACAGTCCCCAAGGTCGAGGGGGCGGTTTCTACTCTACACAAACGCGCCACTATACCCATAGAAGATAGTTGTGCTTTCCAAGATCCTATGGATAAAAAATTAGAAGGTCTGCTAAAGATGTTTGTTCAGCAAGGTTCCCTTCTACAACCAATTGCATGCATTGTCCCTGTCACTGCAGCTGCGTGTTTCTAGTTTGATGAGCTAGGAAAGGCGATTATTAGTAATTCTTCTTCTTATGAGGAGATTATGGACAGAATTCGTGCTCTTAAATTGGCTAATTCTTTCACCCTAGACGCCACCTTGCAATTGGCTAGGTTAGCGGCGAAAAAATTCTGGGTTTGCTATTGTGGCGCAGAGCGCTTTGGTTAAAATCTTGGGCAGCGGATGCGTCTTCCAAGAACAAATTGCTTGACATTCCTTTCAAGGGGAAAACACTCTTTGGCCCTGACTTGAAAGAGATTATCTCTGATATCACTGGGGGCAAGGGCCACGCCCTTCCTCAGGATAGGTCTTTTCAAGACCAAAAATAAACCTAAGTTTCGTCCCTTTCGCAGAAACGGATCAGCCCCAAGGGCTACGTCCTCTAAGCAGGAAGGTAATACTTCTCAAGCCAATCCAGCCTGGAGACCTATGCAAGGCTGGAACAAAGGAAAGCAGGCCAGGAAACCTGCCACTGCTACCAAGACAGCATGAAATGCGGGCCCCCGATCCGGGACCGGATCTGGTGGGGGGCAGACTCTCTCTCTTCGCTCAGGCTTGGGCAAGAGATGTTCTGGATCCTTGGGCGCTAGAAATAGTCTCCCAAGGTTATTCTCTGGAGTTCAAGGGGCTTCCTCCAAGGGGGAGGTTCCACAGGTCTCAGTTGTCTTCAGACCACATAAGAAGACAGGCATTCTTACATTGGGTAGAAGACCTGCTAAAAATGGGAGTGATTCATCCTGTTCCATTAGGAGAACAAGGGATGGGGTTCTACTCCAATCTGTTCATAGTTCCCAAAAAAGAGGGAACGTTCAGACCAATCTTAGATCTCAAGATCTTGAACAAGTTTCTCAAGGTTCCATCGTTCAAGATGGAAACCATTCGAACACTTCTTCCTTCCATCCAGGAAGGTCAATTCATGACCAAGGTGGATTTCAAGGATGCGTATCTACATATTCCTATCCACAAGGAACATCATCGGTTCCTAAGGTTTGCATTCCGGGACAAGCATTTCCAGTTCGTGGCATTTTCTTTCAGATTAGCCACTGCTCCTAGGATTTTCTCATAGGTACTAGGGTCCCTTCTGGCGGTGCTAAGACCAAGGGGCATTGCTGTAGTACCTTACTTGGACGACATTCTGATTCGAGCGTCGTCCCTTCCTCAAGTAAAGGCTCACACGGACATTGTCCTGGCCTTTCTCAGATCTCACGGATGGAAAGTGAACGTGGAAAAGAGTTCTCTATCTCCGTCAACGAGGGTTCCCTTCTTGGGAACTATAATAGACTCCTTAGAAATGAGGATTTTTCTGACAGAAGCCAGAAAAACAAAACTTCTAGACTCTTGTCGGATACTTCATTCCGTTCCTCTTCCTTCCATAGCGCAGTGCATGGAAGTGATAGGTTTGATGGTAGCGGCAATGGACATAGTTCCTTTTGTGCGCATTCATCTAAGACCATTACAACTGTTCATGCTCAGTCAGTGGAATGGGGACTATTCAGACTTGTCTCCGAAGATACAAGTAAATCAGAGGACCAGAGACTCATTCCGTTGGTGGCTGTCCCTGGGCAACCTGTCACAAGGGATGACCTTCCGCAGACCAGAGTGGGTCATTGTCACGACCGACGCCAGTCTGATGGGCTGGGGCGCGGTCTGGGGATCCCTGAAAGCTCAGGGTCTTTGGTCTCGGGTAGAATCTCTTCTACCGATAAATATTCTGGAACTGAGAGCGATATTCAATGCTCTCAAAGCTTGGCCTCAGCTAGCGAGGGCCAAGTTCATACATCAACCATCAGGGGGGAACAAGGAGTTCCCTAGCGATGGAAGAAGTGACCAAAATCATTCTATGGGCGGAGTCTCACTCCTGCCACCTGTCTGCTATCCACATCCCAGGAGTGGAAAATTGGGAAGCGGATTTTCTGAGTCGTCAGACATTGCATCCGGGGGAGTGGGAACTCCATCCGGAAATCTTTGCCCAAGTCACTCAACCGTGGGGCATTCCAGACATGGATCTGATGGCCTCTCGTCAGAACTTCAGAGTTCCTTACTACGGGTACAGATCCAGGGATCCCAAGGCGGCTCTAGTGGATGCACTAGTAGCACCTTGGACCTTCAAACTAGCTTATGTGTTCCCGCCGTTTCCTCTCATCCCCAGGCTGGTAGCCAGGATCAATCAGGAGAGGGCGTCGGTGATTTTGATAGCTCCTGCGTGGCCACGCAGGACTTGGTATGCAGATCTGGTGAATATGTCATCGGCTCCACCATGGAAGCTACCTTTGAGAGACCTTCTTGTTCTAGGTCCGTTCGACCCACTCCAGCTGACTGCTTGGAGATTGAACGCTTGATCTTATCAAAGCGAGGGTTCTCAGATTCTGTTATTAATACTCTTGTTCAGGCCTGAAAGCCTGTAACCAGAAAAATTACCACATAATTTGGTATATCTGTTGGTGTGAATCTGCAGGATTCCCTTGGGACAAGGTTAAGATTCCTAAGAGTCTATCCTTCCTTCGAGAAGGATTGGAAAAAGGATTATCTGCAAGTTCCTTGATGGGACAGATTTCTGCCTTGTCTGTGTTACTTCACAAAAAGCTGGCAGCTGTGCCAGATGTTCTAGCCTTTGTTCAGGCTCTGGTTAGAATCAAGCCTGTTTACAAAATTTTGACTCCTCCTTGGAGTCTCAACCTAGTTCTTTCAGTTCTTCAGGGGGTTCCGTTTGAACCCTTACATTCCGTTGATATTAAGTTATTATCTTGGAAAGTTTTGTTTTTGGTTGCAATTTCTTCTGCTAGAAGAGTTTCAGAATTATCTGCTCTGCAGTGTTCTTCTCCTTATCTGGTGTTCCATGCAGATAAGGTGGTTTTGCGTACTAAACCTGGTTTTCTTCCAAAAGTTGTTTCTAACAAAAACATTAACCAGGAGATAGTTGTGCCTTCTTTGTGTCCTAATCCAGTTTCAAAGAAGGAACGTTTGTTGCACAACTTGGATGTAGTTCGTGCTCTCAAATTTTACTTAGCAGCTACTAAGGATTTCAGACAAACTTTGTCTTTGTTTGTTGTTTATTCTGGTAAACGGAGAGGTCAAAAAGCAACTTCTACCTCTCTCTCCTTCTGGATTAAAAGCATTATCCGATTGGCTTATGAGACTGCCGGACGGCAGCCTCCTGAAAGAATCACAGCTCACTCCACTAGGGCTGTGGCTTCCACATGGGCCTTAAAGAACGAGGCTTCTATTGATCAGATATGTAAGGCAGCGACTTGGTCTTCACTGCACACTTTTTCTAAATTTTACAAATTTGATACTTTTGCTTCTTCTGAGGCTATTTTTGGGAGAGAGGTTTTGCAAGCCGTGGTGCCTTCCATTTAGGTGACCTGATTTGCTCCCTCCCTTCATCCGTGTCCTAAAGCTTTGGTATTGGTTCCCACAAGTAAGGATGACGCCGTGGACCGGACACACCTATGTTGGAGAAAACAGAATTTATGTTTACCTGATAAATTACTTTCTCCAACGGTGTGTCCGGTCCACGGCCCGCCCTGGTTTTTTTAATCAGGTCTGATAATTTATTTTCTTTAACTACAGTCACCACGGTAACATATGGTTTCTCCTATGCAAATATTCCTCCTTAACGTCGGTCGAATGACTGGGGTAGGCGGAGCCTAGGAGGGATCATGTGACCAGCTTTGCTGGGCTCTTTGCCATTTCCTGTTGGGGAAGAGAATATCCCACAAGTAAGGATGACGCCGTGGACCGGACACACCGTTGGAGAAAGTAATTTATCAGGTAAACATAAATTCTGTTTTTTCCATCAGGATCTCAAATCATTAAATTTGAAGGTATGGAGATTGAACGCTTGATTCTTAGTCATAGAGGTTTCTCTGACTCAGTGATTAATGCTATGTTACAGGCTCGTAAATCTGTCTCTAGAAAGATTTATTGAGTTTGGAAGAATTACAGTTCTTGGTGTTCTTCTCATAAATTCTTTTGGCATTCTTTTAGAATTCCTAGAATTTTAAAATTTCTTCAGGATGGTTTGGATAAGGGTTTGTCTGCAAGTTCTTTGAAAGGACAAATCTCTATTCTTTCTGTTCTTTTTCACAGAAAGATTGCTAATCATCCTGATATTCATTGTTTTGTACAGGCTTTGGTTCATATCAAGCCTGTCATTAAGTCAATCTCTCCTCCTTGGAGTCTCAATTTGGTACTGAGGGCTTTACAGGCTCCTCCGTTTGAACCTATGCATTCTCTGGACATTAAATTACTTTCTTGGAAAGTATTGTTCCTTTTGGCTATCTCTTCTGCTAGAAGAGTTTCTGAGTTATCTGCTTTTTCTTGTGGATCTCCTTTTCTGATTTTTCATCAGGATAAGGCAGTGTTACTTCCTGTTATTCATTATTTTGTTCAGGCTTTGGTTCGTATCAAACCTGTCTAAGCCAATTTCTCCTCCTTGGAGTCTTAATTTGGTTCTGAAGGCTTTACAGGCTCTTCTATTTGAGCATATGCTTTCTCTGGACATTATTTACTTTCATGGAAAGTATTGTTCTTTTTAGACATCTCTTCAGCTAGAACAGTTTTTGAATTATCTGTTCTTTCTTGTGAATCTCCTTTTTCTGATTTTTTTTCATCAGGATAAGGTGGTTTTTGCTGTCCTCATTTCAATTCTTACCTAAAGTCGTGAATTCTAACAACCTTAGGGAGGAATTGTCTTTTCCTAAGACTTCTTTGGTAAGATTCTTACATTCTTTGGATGTGGTAAGAGTTTTGAAATCCTATGTTGAAGCTATTCAGATTTCAGACCGACTTCTAGTCTATTTGTTATCTTTTCTGGTTTTAGGAAGGTCAAAAGGCTTCTGCCATTTCTTTGGCATCTTGGTTAAACTTTTGATTCATCATGCTTATTTGGAGTCGGGTTAATTCCCGCCTCAGAGGATTACGGCTCATTCTACTAGGTAAGTGTCTACTTCCTGGGCTTTTTAAGAATGAAGCTTCTGTTGATCAGATTTGCAAAGCAATGACTTGGTCTTCTTTGCATACTTTTACTAAATTCTACCATTTTGATGTTTTCTCTAGAAGCAGTTTTTGGTAGAATAGTACTTCAGGCAGCTATTTCAGTTTGATTCTTCTGCTTATAGTTTCATTTTTTTTCATTATAAAAATTGAAACTTTTGATTTGGGTAGTGGATTAATTTTTCTGCGGAATTGGCTGTCTTTATTTTATCCCTCCCTCTCTAGTGACTCTTGCGTGGAAGTTCCACATCTTGGGTATCTGCTATCCCATACGTCACTAGCTCATGGACTCTTGCTAATTACATGAAAGAAAACATAATTTATGTAAGAACTTACCTGATAAATTCATTTCTTTCATATTAGCAAGAGTCCATGAGGCCCACCCTTTTTGTGGTGGTTGTGATTTTTTTGTATAAAGCACAATTATTCCAATTCCTTATTTTTTTTTATGCTTTCGCTCCTTTCTTATCACCCCACTTCTTGGCTATTCGTTAAACTGAATTGTGGGTGTGGTGAGGGGTGTATTTATAGGCATTTTAAGGTTTGGGAAACTTTGCCCCTCCTGGTAGGAATGTATATCCCATACGTCACTAGCTCATGGACTCTTGCTAATATGAAAGAAATGAATTTATCAGGTAAGCTCTTACATAAATTTATGGGGTTTTTTTCCAATGGAATTATATTTTTAAATTGAAATGCATTCATGCACTTTTTAATTTTGAACTTTCCATCCTTTTAAATGTGACTCTTGCTAGGCTGTCCCCACTGGTATGTATAGAGGCTTAGCATGTCATTAAAGGTACAATAAACACTTAGAGATGGTAATATAAAATGATAAATTGTATCTATAAAAAAACCTCCGCAATAAAGTTTCCTTATTTAAAGGGACAGTCTACCATAGAATTGTTATTGTTTTAAAAGATAGATAATCCCTTTATTACCCATTCCCCAGTTTTGCATAAACACAGTTATATTAATATACTTTCTTCTACTAGATACGAGTCCACGGATTCATCCTTTACTTGTGGGATATTATCCTCCTGCTAACAGGAAGTGGCAAAGAGCGCACCACAGCAGAGCTGTCTATATAGCTCCTCCCTTGACTCCACCCCCCCCCAGTCATTCTCTTTGCCTACTCTAAGTAATAGGAAGGGTAAAGTGAAAGAGGTGATAAAATGTTAGTGTTTTTATTTTCTTCAAGCAAGACTTTTTTTTTTTTTTTTAAATGGTACTGGTGAGTGCTATTTTTTCCCAGGCAGCAGATGGATGAAGATTTCTGCCTGGAGACTGATGATCTTAGCAGTTGTCACTAAGATCCACAGAAGGGCTGAGGAGTACTTAAGAAACTTCAGTGTGAGGAACGTTTTTCATGCTACAAGCATTGAGGTATGTTCAGTCATTTTTTTCTGGAGAGACTGTTATTTCAGAATTGGCTGACAGTATTCCCATAAGGGAAGGGGTAAGCAGTAATCCTAATATAAATGAGACGGGTATTACTGGGACCTGTATGTTAGGCTGAAAAAATGGTTGACACTGATGGCATAATGTTTGTTGGGCAAATGATTTTATGTTTGGAGGACAATTAACGTTTTTTCTTTTGTGTGAAGCAAACGTTTTTATTATTATGGCAATGGAGGGTGCACATGACTTATTTTAGACCTGGGTATATTGAAACCCACATGGCTAGGTTTTAGACCGCTTTGTAGCCGTTTCTTTGCAAGGCTGTGAGACATCGATGTAGATGGGCGGGGCCTATTTTCGCGCCTCAGTTGCGCAGTTGAATTCCCCATGCAAGCAGCAAGCTCCAGCTCCGGTGGGCCTCAAAGGAAGGATTGGGCCTAATCTAAGTGTTAAACTGGTTTTACAGACCCCTGAGGGCAGGTAGGTGCCACAGCAGAGCTGTGGCAAGGTGCAGTTTTTTTTTTTTTTTTTGGTTAATCATAACGTTTTTTGAATAACGTTTTTGTCATTAAGGGTTAAGTATTCCTTTCCTTGTGGTGCAATCTTATCTGGCAAGATAAGACACATATATATATACTAAAATTGAGATAATTTTATCATTTTAAAATTTGTACGCTTTTTTTCTCTTATAGGCGCAGTACCGTTTTTCAGATTATTTTTTCACTAAATAAAGTGTTTTCAAGCCTGTTTGTGGTCATTACTAGCCTGTGTTAACATGTCTGACATTGAGGAAAGCCAATGTTCCATGTGTTTAGAAGCCATTGTGGACTGAAAGGGCCTTACATAGCAAAGAACATATTTTAGCTGATAAAAGTATGTCTCGGGATAATTTTCAGTCAGAAGAGAATCAGGTTATGCCATCTGCTTCTCCCCAAGTGTCACTACCTTTAACACCCGCACAAGCGACGCCAAGTACTTCTAGTGAGTCTAATTCTTTCACCCTGCAAGATATGGCTGCAGTTATGTCTACTACCCTTACAGAGGTATTATCTAAACTGCCAGGTTTACAGGGTAAGCGCAGCAGGTCATGTTTTAGAGTAAATGCTGAACCCTCTGACGCGTTATTGGCCATCTCCGATGTACCCTCAGTGTTCTGATTTGGGGGTGGGGGAATTGTTGTCTGAGGGAGAGCTTTCTGATTCAGGAAAGATGTTCCCTCAAACAGACTCGGATGTGACGGCCTTTAAGTTTAAGCTTGAACACCTCCGCTTGTTACTCGGGGAGGTCTTAGCGACTGGATGATTGTGACCCTATTGTCATTCCACCAGAGATACTGTGTAAAATGGATAAATATCTGGAGGTCCCTACTTACACTAATGTTTTTCCAGTCCCTAGAAGAATTTCGGACATTTTTACTAAGGAATGGGATAGACCAGGCATTCGGTTCTCTCCCCCTCCTACTTTTAAGAAAATGTTTCCCATATCTGACACCATTCGGGATTCGTGGCAGACGGTCCCTAAGGTGGAGGGAGCTATTTCTACTCTGGCTAAGCGTACAACTATACCCATTAAGGACAGTTGTGCTTTCAAAGATCCTATGGATAAAAAATTAGAAATTGTTTATTCATCAGGGTTTTCTTCTACAACCTATAGCGTGCATTGTTCCAGTAACTACTGCAACAGCTTTTTGGTTTGAGGCTCTAGAGGAGTCTCTTAAGGTTGAGACCCCATTAGATGATATTTTGGATAGAATTAATGGTCTCAAGCAAGCTAATTCTTTTATTACAGATGCCGCTTTCCAAATTGCTAAATTAGCGGCAAAGAATGCAGGCTTTGCCATTTTAGCGTGTAGAGCGTTACGGCTTAAGTCTTGGTCTGCTGATGTCATCTAAATCCAAGCTTTTAGCTATTCCCTTTAAGGGTAAGACCCTATTCGAGCCTGAACTAAAGGAGATAACTTCTGACATTACTGGAGGTAAAGGTCATGCCCTTCCTCAGGACTAGATGATTAAAATGACGACCAAACAGAATAATTTTCGTTCCTTTCGAAACTTTAAAGGCGGTCCCTCTACTTCCTTATCCGCCTCCAAGCAGGAGGGGAACTTTGCTCAATCCAAGTCAGTCTGGGACCTAACCAGATCTGGAATAAGGGTAAACAGGCCAAGAAGCCCACTGCTGCTACCAAGACAGCATGAAGGAGCAGCCCCCGATCCGGGACCGGATCTAGTAGGGGGCAGACTTTCTCTCTTCGCTCAGGCTTGGGCAAGAGACGTTCAGGATTCCTGGGCATTAAAATTTGTGACCAAAGGGTATCGTCTAGAATTAAAGGTTTCCCTCCCAAGAGGGAGATTTCATCTCACATTTGTCTGTAGACCAGACAAAAAGAGAGGCTTTCTTACGCTGTGTAGAAGACCTATATACCATGGGTGTAATCTGCCCAGTTACAAAATTAGAACAAGGGCAGGGGTTTTACTCCAATCTGTTCGTGGTTCCCAAAATAGAGGGAACCTTCAGACCGATTTTAGATCTCAAAAGTCTAAACAAATTTCTCAGAGTCCCATCGTTCAAGATGGAGACCATACGAACAATTTTACCAATGATCCAGAGGGTCAATATATGACCACCGTGGATTTGAAGGATGCGTATCTTCACATTCCTATCCACAAAGATCATCACCAGTTCATCAGGTTCGCCTTCCTGGACAAACATTACCAGTTTGTGGCCCTTCCTTTCGGTTTGGCCACAGCTCCCAGAATCTTCACAAAGGGGCTAGGGGTCCCTTCTGGCGGTTCTAAGGGAGTGGGGCATAGCAGTGGCGCCCTATCTGGACTATATTTTGATTCAGGCGTCAACTTACCATCTAGCCAAATCTCACACGGACATCGTGTTGGCTTTTCTATGAACTCACGGGTGGAAGGTGAACATAAAGAGTTTACTGGTTCCTCTGACAAGAGTTCCATTCCTAGGAACTCTGATAGACTCGGTAGACATGAGAATTTTTCTGACGGAGGTCAGAAAATCAAAGATCTTAACTACTTGCCGAGCACTTCATTCCATTCCTCGGCCATCAGTGGCGCAGTGTATGGAGGTCATTGGGTTAATGGTAGCGGCAATGGACATAGTTCCGTTTGCTCGCTTACATCTCAGACCACTGCAGCTGTGCATGCTCAAACAGTGGAATGGGGATTATGCGGATTTATCTCCGCGGATAAATCTGGATCTAGAGACCAGAGACTCTCTTCATTAGTGGTTGTCACAGGATCATCTGTCCCAGGGAATGTGCTTCCGCAGGCCAGCATGGGTCATAGTGACGACGTACGCCAGCCTCTTGGGCTGGGGTGCAGTCTGGATTCCCTGAAGGCTCAGGGTGTATGGACTCAGGAGTCCCTACTACCAATAAATATTCTGGAACTGAGAGCGATATTCAACGCGCTTCAATCGTGACCTCAGCTGGCTTCGGACAAATTCATAAGATTCCAGTCGGACAATATCACTACTTTAGCATATATCAATCATCAAGGGGGAACAAAGAGTTCTCTAGCGATGATAGATTTCCAAAATAATTTGATGGGCAGAGACTCACTCTTGCCATCAATCAGCAATATATATCCCAGGAGTGGAGAACTGGGAAGCGGATTTTCTAAGTCGTCAGACTTTTCATCCGGGGGAGTGGGAGCTCCATCCGGAGGTGTTTGCAAAATTGATTCATCAATGGGGCACACCGGAATTGGATCTGATGGCATCTCGTCAGAATGCCAAACTTCCTTGTTACGGGTCCAGATCAAGGGATCCTCAAGCAGTACTGATAGATGCTCTAGCAGTACCTTGGTCGTTCAACCTGGCTTATGTGTTTCCTCCTTTTTCTCTCCTACCTCGTCTGATTGCCAGAATCAAACAGGAGAGGGCTTCGTAATCTTGATAGCGCCTGCATGGCCACGCAGGACTTGGTATGCAGATCTCGTGGAAATGTCATCTCTGCCACCGTGGAAACTGCCACTGAGACAGGACCTTCTCATTCAGGGTCTGTTCCAACATCCAAATCTAATTTCTCTGCGGCTGACTGCCTGGAGATTGAACGCTTGATTTTATCTAAGAGGGGATTCTCTGAGTCGGTCATTGATACCTTGATTCAGCCTCGAAAGCCTGTCACTAGGAAAATTTACCATAAGATATGGCGTAAATATCTTTATTGGTGCGAATCCAAAGGCTACTCATGGAGTAAATTCAGGATTCCTAGGATTTTGTCCTTTCTCCAAGAAGGATTGGAGAAAGGGTTATCAGCTAGTTCCTTTAAGGGACAGATTTCTGCTTTGTCAATCTTACTGCACAAGCGTCTGGCAGATGTTCCAGACGTTCAGTCGTTTTGTCAGGCTTTGGTTAGAATTAAGCCTGTGTTTAAACCTGTTGCTCCGCCATGGAGTTTGAATTTAGTTCTTAATGTTCTTCAGGGGGTTCCGTTTCAACCCATGCATTCCATAGATATTAAACTTCTATCTTGGAAAGTTCTGTTTTTAGTTGCCATCTCTTCTGCTCGAAGAGTTTCTGAGCTATCTGCGACTCGCCTTATCTTATATTCCATTCTGATATGGTGGTTTTGCGCACTAAACCTGGATTTCTTCCTAAGGTTGTTTCAAATAAGAATATTAATCAGGAAATTGTTGTTCCTTCTCTTTGTCCTAATCCTTCTTCTAAGAAGGAGCGTCTGTTACATAACTTGGAAGTGGTTCGTGCCTTGAAGTTTTACTTGCAAGCGACCAAGGATTTCCGTCAAGCATCTTCTCTATTTGTTTTCTTTTCTGGAAAGCGTAGGAGCCAAAAAGTTACAGCTACCTCTCTTTCTTTTTGGCTGAAAAGCATCATCCGTTTGGCATATGAGACTGCTGGACAGCAGCCTCCTGAAAAAATTACAGATCATTCTACTAGAGCGTGGCTTCCACATGGGCTTTTAAAAACGATGTTTCTGTTGAACAGATTTGTAAGGCTGCGACTTGGTCTTCCCTTCATACCTTTTCCAAATTATACAAATTTGATACTTTTGCTTCTTCTGAGGCTATTTTTGGGAGAAAAGTTCTTCAAGCATTGGTGCCTTCAGTTTAGGTATCTGTCTTGTCCCTTCCGTTCATCCGTAGCCTGTAACTTTGGTATTGCATCCCACAAGTTAAAGGATGAATCCGTGGACTCGTATCTAGTAGAAGAAAAGGAATTTTATGCTTACCTGATAAATTGATTTCTTTTACAATACGACAAGTCCACGGCCCTCCCTGTCAATTTAAGACAGATTTTATTATTTTTTGTTTAAAACTTCAGTCACCTCTGCACCTTTTAGTTTCTCTTTCTTTCTATACCTTCGGTCGAATGACTGGGGGGTGGAGTCAAGGGAGGAGCTATATAGACAGCTCTGCTGTGGTGCTCTTTTCCACTTCCTGTTAGCAGGAGGATAATATCCCACAAGTAAAGGATGAATCCGTGGACTTGTAGTATCGTAGAAGAAATCAATTTATCAGGTAAGCATAATTTTCCTTTTTTTACCTCTTTGATTACCTTGTATCTAGGAACCATCTAGATACATGACTGTTTATTATCTATTGTCTTAAATTTAGCATTGTTTTGTGCTAAATCTTAAATAACCCCCTGTGCCTGAACACAGTGTTATCTATATGGCCCACGTGTACTTTCTGTCTTTGTGTTGAAAATAGATTTAAAAAGCATGTGATAGGAGGCAGCCCTCAAAGGCTTAGAAATTAGCATATGATCCTACCTTTGTTTAGTTTAAACTAAGAATACCAAGAGAAAAAAAGCAAATTTGATGATAAAAGTAAATTGGAAAGTTGATTAAAATGAAAAGTCCTATCTGAATAATGAAAGTTTAATTTATACTAGACTGTCCCTTTAATGTGTCCGTTTTCCTGCAATTCCATTCTGAAATTGTGAGCTTTTAAGTTCCGGCTAGAAATGAAAGTGCAGAACAATGTTATACTCCACAGTCATTGGATGCACACTCTAGACCTATTTATAGCCACAGCAGAGAAGGTAACCTAATTTACGTTACAGCTCCCATTGTATTATTGACACTAAATATTGACAAAATAAGTGTAAAGTTTTAAACAGCTAATGAAACCTTAAAATCCATTTACATGTCATTCTCAGACTAATCTTTTCTTTGAATGCTTCCTTTTATCTAGCATTTATTTAGTGTTTAATGTTCCTTTAATACTTCTGCTCTCTCTAGCTTTGTTTAGCTTTCTTGCTCTTATCATGCCTCACACCTCTTCTTTCAGTTACAATCTCTATAATACTAATTTCAAATTAGCTTTAATTTCTTAACCTGTTAGAAGTCTGTGTTCTCAAAGTATAATGTTGGTTGTGAAAAATAATTCTTGAATATGGTGGGGAAGTTTTTGTCCGTTAAAGGGACAGCGGTCAATACCAGAATTTTTGTTTAAAAATATAGATAATCCCTTTATTACCCATTCCCCAGTTTTGCCTAACCAACACAGTTATAATAATACACGTTTTACCTCAGTAATTACCTTGTATCTAAGCCTCTACAGACTGCCCCCTTATTTCAGTTAATTTGACAGACTTTCATTTTAGCCAATCAGTGCTCACTCCTCAGTAAATTCACGTGCGTGAGCTCAATGTTATCTATGTGAAACACATGAACTAATGCCCTCTAGTGGTGAAAAACTGTCAATGCTTTCAGATTAGAGGCTGCCTTCAAGGTCTAAGAAATTAGCATATGAACCTCCTAGGTTTAGCTTTCAACTAAGAATACAAATAGAACAAAGCAAAATTGGTGATAAAAGTAAATTGGAAAGTTGTTTAAAATGACATACCCTATTTGAATCATGAAAGTTTTTTGGGGACTTGACTGTCCCTTTAATTGCATGTGCAAAATAGCATTTTAAAGCCTGAAACCACTAGTACTTGAATATGACAGAATATATGAGAAAAAAAGATATATACGTATCCGTTTAATTATACTCAAAGTAGCCTTATGAAGATATACCCTTACTCTCTTTGTGTTTTTTTTTTTTTTTTTTTTTCCTCAAGTGATTTTGACCTGGTATTATAAATGTGAAACACTTTGTCCACTTGTGTAGCAGGAATAGAGTACTTTCCATGGAGATTTTTGTACTTGGGTTAAGAGGAGTGATGTGTGCCTGCTCTTAAAACAAGCGCATGTGATTTGTATCTAAATTTTAATGCTTACCTATATGGCTTGGATATTAGGGTGATGTTGAAGAAGATGAAGCAGTTCCCGACAGCGAACAGGATATTAGGCCGCGTTTCCACAGATCAAAGACAGTGGCACAGCAGCATGAAGAGGATGGGATTGGAGAGGATGATGAAGATGATGATGAGCTTGATGATGATGACACAATATCTGACTGGAATATAAGTAAGTGCAATCTAATTTTTTAAATTTGCTTTGCTTTAAGCCTGTTCAAAAATCTAAATACGTATCTCAGTAAATACTGGTTCTGGTTTTAAAGTGCTCTGTGAAAAATTTAATCATAAGTTAAAGTGATAGAAAAATTATTCAGAGTAGGGGTAAATATATTAAACTATGTCATCTGTACATTTAATAAGCTTCAAAGCAAAAACAGAAAAAACAAAACAATTTCCTGATTGATATTTCTATTAGAAAAAACCTTAGGAAGGAAACCTAACTTAGTACGAAGAACCGCCTTATTGGCATGAAAAATAAGATAAGGGGAATCGCACTGCAGAGCTGAGAGTTCCGAGACTCTTCGAGCAGAAGAGATGGCAACAAAAAACAAAACTCCCTCCTTCGAATCGCTCACCTCGTTAGACATGGGGGGATGAAGTAATCTCCTTTAAGTTTTGTTATCGAGATCCTTCCTAGCTTTGTTGGAAGAACAGGGTTTCCATTAGGCTGGTCCTGCGGATCTTTCTGTTCTCCTTAGGCGTTAACCCTCGGGTTGCCTGTTATTTTTTTTATCTGGTTAGTTTGAATTTTATTTTCTTTTTCATACTATGTTTCCTGCGGGAACGTAAATATCTCTGGGATTGATACTTGCTTTTTGCTACTACGGAAGTTGTTCGGGACACGTTAGTCCCATGTTTGTCTGTTTTTTTTTTCCCCTCCCTCTCTGAGGGCGGATTTAGCTAGCTTGGCAGTTATGACCCTGGTTGCAGGCTGATCCTGCTTGGGTTCAGATCTTCTGTCTCGCAGCTTATTCAGACACATGGCATCTATTATACCTTGCTGGTCAGGTTGGGGTGCCGAGTGCTCTTAGCATTATTTGTTTTACTAGTTTCAGCTAAGCATTATCAAAAGGACTTGTGGGTCCGTGCGGCTCTCGGGATTGTTTCCGATACCCTCGGAACCTAGTGTATTCCTTCCTACGTGGTGGGAAAATTAGAGGGTTTAGCTCTTCTTTCCACCGGCGGGGCGGTGTTGCTTTAGGAAATTATCTTGGTGGACTTGATCCTTTAGTGGTTCTCTTCTTCATTGAGACCTATTGGATTGTCCGTTTCTCCTTGTGGATGAATCGCTTTCAGGGCACTTGGATTCCCTTAGGGAGTTGGCTGTTCCCTTTTCAGGACATTAGATAGGGAGGTCCTTTTGGGCTCCGGTTAGGGGTCCTTTCCCATTGTTGGGAATGCTCTGCATCTCTTTCTTGGGATAGAAGAGGTCCTAGTGGTTTTTCACTCATATGGTTCAGGTGTTGCCATCCAAACCCATGTTTTATTGTCCCCTGACTTCGAATCTGAGGTGATGTGGAGGCTTGTTGTTGCTCTGTTCGGGTGACTTGTCCTCCCTGTTCCCCTTGTGTCTGGAGCTTGGGGCTAGTTGTACATCTAGCTCAGCATATTAATGCTCTGTGGCTACTCTGTACTGTAGCAATCCGAGGGTTGCTAGTTCGATCCCCGGCGAGGTCTACTCAGCCTTTCCTCCTTTCGAGGTTGAGAAAATTAGCAGCTCCCTGTGTCCCTTAGGGGGATTAGCCGCTCTTCCAGCACAGTCATGTTAATGTGGCTTGGACGCCTGTTAGCTCGTGTCCTTTTATGGCCCTGGCTCTTTGGAGTGTTGGGCTCCTGCCAGGGGTGGTCTCTTCCCTTTTGTACGGGTCTTGCAAGGGCTTTTTGCTCTTATGTGTTCTGGATTTTTTCCCTGGGAGGTCTATTTTTTTGATATCAGACGAGGGATTTATGTTCCTGGAAGATTGTTTAATCTAAACATTTGTGGGGCCTGATCTTCCGGTTGTCGAGGGTTTTACTCAGTGTTTTCTCTTGGTGGAAACTGCTGTGGGATGTTACCGGACCCCTTATGATCCTTGGACTGGCTGGGGGTTCTAGTTTCCGGGGTACTTGGGCTTAGCCCTTGTTCTGGCTGTTCTGTTTTACAACTTGGCCAGATTTACTGAGAGCCAGGGCTCCTTGGGCCTTGTCTTGTGCCGGACGATACGGTTCCCTTGGGACAGCTAACTGACGTGACCTGATGGGGGGCTTTCCTGCCTAGCTAACAGAAGGTTTGCGGTTGCTTAGCTGTCACTTTTGCGCCTGGAGTTGTTCCTGTCCATCTGGGGAGCAGCTGGCTCTGCATTGAGACTTAGTTGAGTGGCCTTGCTAGATCTACTTAGGTCTAACGCCTGCTCGATTGTCTTTAGGTTAAAGTGGCTATGTCCATTCTTCTGTCCTTTTTGGGGCCAGTCTTGGGGTTCCTTTCGATTCCCTTGTTTTCATATCTTCCGTTGCTTGGGCTGGTCCGGCTAGGTGTAGGATCTGAGATCTGTTGTCCATCCTCAGGTCTTGCGGGTGACAGTGGACCTTCTTTTTTAGAGGTTCTGTGCCTCTCCCCCCTTGAGATTTGTGAGTAGGCTTGGCGGCTTGGATTGCCTGGAGAGTGTTCTCTGTCTTGGAGGTTGGGCAGTCTGTCTTGGATTTTGTGCGGCCGCTTCTTCCTTACGGATAGTGTGTTCTCCGTGTCTTCCTACGGATGGCAACGTGTTACTAGACAAGGGCTCAAAATTTCCACTCGCCATTGGCGAGTGAAAATTTAACAGTGGCAAGTAAAAGTTAGTGAGTGAATGTTGGGCTACCTGCTACAAATATTATCTAAAGGGATTTTATATATCCATGAAAGGATAAGGATATGATATTCCTCTAGGGCTAAAGGGACCCCATTAGTGCTTAGACCTCTGCAAGGGTAAAGAGGGGCAGATAGAGATTGGAAAGGAAAAGTAAGAGTGGAGAAAAAAATAAAGTGAAGAGAGAAATAAAAGAAAAGATATGGCCTTAGAGAGAAGGGAGGGGGTAAAAAGAGAGATTGGAGAGAGGAGGCAGTGGAGAAATATAAAACAAATTCTCCAGGCCTGCTATGAACTCACATTAATGTCAACACTCTCTGCTTTCTCTCAGTTCAACAACTTCCTTTTTCTATCCAGCTGTTGTCTGTCGGAACTCTAGTTGATGTTGCTAACTGCTATGCCCTTATTTTTGTTAACTTATTACTGTATGTACATTATTTAATTTATGGTATAAAACAAATAATATACAAAAATTTCTTCACAATGAGGTGTTTAACATTGGCTAAACATGCAAAGAGGGGGGGTTGTGGGTGTGGTGTGGGTGAGATCAATAGTGGTAATGTTTTGTGCTGGCTAGTAGCTTAGGGCTTTAAATTTTGAGCCCTGTACTAGATTTAGTTGTCTATCTCTGAGTTTGCTACTTGTTATTGACGTTTTGAGGACTTTGTCTTCAGCTCTCTTTTCGGTGCTGTTGCACGATGTTTGGGAGATGTTTCTTCTTGATGATGCTCAATTGCACCTTGTGGGTTGGGCGTTGTCTCCCCTTGTTTTTGGGATCCATTTGGGTCTCTGTGAATTTGCCCTTTCCTTTATGGATTTTGCTGTACCTTTTGGGTATCCCTTTAGCTTACCCTTGTTCTCTCCCTCTTGGGGATTTTGGTACTGTACTAGTATGGGTTGTGTGGGGACCGACTGCTGGGCGACGGTTCTCTTGGAGGAGTGTTGGCCCAGTGAGTCTGCTTGCGGTCTCTAGTTAGGCTTTCGGACTATCTGCGGGTCAGTGTCCTTGGGGCCTTTTCCTTCTATTTTTTCCCCCGGCTCCGACGAAGCAGGGTTTGGTGGGTTTGTGGTTTTTCCGGCCTGGTGCCCTCAGAATGGGCCACCTATTGTACCCTCCCATTTTTGCATTCAGTGTCCTTTATAGCTTGGGAATTGTTTTCCCAAAAGTAATCAATGCAGCTGTGGACTCTTTCCATTTATGAAGAAAAACTTAAATTATGCTAACCTGATAATTTTCTTCAGATGGAAAGAGTCCACAGCTCCCCCACCCCTGTGGGGCTTCTCTTAGTTTTTTATTCTTCTGGCACCTTTTCACCCTGGTATTTCTTCGACTGTTCCTCAGCAGAATGACTGGGGGATTAGGGAAGTGGCAGTAGTATTCAAGCCTTTGGCTGGGGTGTCTTTGCCTCCTCCTGGTGGCCAGGTTCTTATTTACCAAAAGTAATGAATTCAGCTGTGGACTCTTTCTATCTGAAGAAAAGAAAATTATCAGGTAAGCATAATTTAAGTTTTTCAGTTAAGGTCCTATACCATAAACATATCGTTTGACAATAAAAAGAAATTGTTTGTAATTCAGTATACTATCCTGAGAACTAACTTAGGTTGATAAAATGTACCCTCTCCCTATCTATCATAAGCCATCACCTAGCCAATATATAACGTAACCAGATTACTTACCCCTCTCTTAAAACCTGAGACCAAAAAGTTGCGATATAAGAACTTAGTACCCCTACTATAGCAAGGATGAGTCAGTTCTTCTGATTTGATGTAGACCTGTATTATTCCTATCCCTCCATTAGCTAGTCTCCAATTATCTCCCTGCGCCTAATAGTTTACCTGGTAAACTGAGAAAAATGCATCCTACTCATGTCTTATATTCCCACATTTTTATAGGCCTATTTAACTACAGTGGAAACTAATAGAGCATTTTCCAATCACCAAATCAAAATGAGGTTCTTATCCCAGTGGTTCTTGCATATATGGTTATGGCGCCCATGTGCACAATATCTATAAATGAAAGCAATTCAGCTGTATACTATACATTAATCGACTACAACGACTTTAACTTTAAAAATGCTCTATAAGTAACTCTCTGTATCATAACTGGTATATTTCAGCTTTTTAAATATTATTGGGTTGCCATTGTTTTGTCTACCGTTTATAGCTGTGAAAGATCATGTTGTATATGCTGTATGCCTGTTATAACCTCAATAAAAACATACCTAAAAAAAACAAATGTTAAATCAAGCTTTTTAAATTAACTGAGCATGAATGTTGGATATTGTAGTGTTCATTTGTTGATTCTAAGAGATGTAATGTTATCTGAAATATAGCTTGAGGCTTCATTTCATTTTTAGTTTTCTTTTAGGGAAATGTTCTGCTGCTGCACTGGATGTTCTTGCAAATGTGTTTCGTGATGAACTCTTACCACACATCTTGCCTCTCTTAAAAGAACTTCTTTTCCACCAGGAGTGGGTTGTCAAGGAGTCTGGAATCTTAGTTCTTGGAGCAATTGCTGAAGGTTAGTGTGTTGTTTATCACTTAAAAATAAATAAAATAAAATGTGAATATACCCCTCACAGGTAAAATGGATAATTGGAAACTCATTAAAGGGAGGAAAAATTGTTTTACTGATATGGATGTTTGATATTAATATGCTGGTATTTTAAAATGATCTATTTTAATATCTAAATTAAAAATGAATTGCCAACAAAATGGTAACCCACATCTGGTCATTCAAATATACGCTCGTGCACTCACAGACTTTCTTTGGGTAGGTGTTTCATAGATCGTTAAATCTGAAGCACGATAGAAACTTTTTATGTACCGTAAAAAAATAATTTTCTTGATAAGAGAGAACATTTTAATGGTAATTGCACTGGTGCATCTCTCTCTTTCTATAAACTTTACAATCAATGATTAGGAGAAATGTATGTTTATAGCTATAATTTGCATTTTGTTCTAATGGTAGTGATGAGAGTCCATGATCCTTACTATTGCGAATAACATCACCTTGCCACCAGGAGGAGGCAGACAATACCCTACACCGGAGCTTTAAATATCCCTACTACTTACCAGTAGTTCTTTGCCTCCTCTAAGACATTTGAAGGATAAAGGTGTTCTTTGATTTACATTTGTTTAACCCTCAATAGATCGTTCCTGGAAGAGATGGTTATGAGAGTATGGCGGGGGCTTTATGGCATTCTAGATGTCAAGGGTGTCGCTGGGAAGTTCTTATGCCTTCCCCTGTTAGGACCAGGTGCATGCACTTCTCCTGACTAAATCCCACACTGTTAATTAAAGGAAAGGATTTAGGACTAAGACACTCACTGGGTTTTCTGTCTTCTATGATCAGAAGATGTCTTGGTGAGTATGTGGGCAGCTGTACTTGATGAGGGCTCACTTTAATATGTCTAGCCTTATAGAGACTAAACTCTGAGGCGCAGCAAATGGGATTTTATTCTCGTGGGATAAAAATGTGGGGTATGGAAAGCGCTAAAAAAGCTTAAATAAACCACAACCGCAGTAAACGTCTATAGGTTATAATTTTAATAAATATTATTTAATAAAATATCAAATATACAGTAAGTAAAATGCCATATACTGGTTACTATATATAATAAAATGTAGGTGACCGGTCACTTAATACTGGATTATATTATCCTAAAAATGGCTACAAAAATGCAGATATTCCTATAATATACTACAGGTAGCTGAAAAATAGCTAAAAAATTATTATTGCTATAAATAGGAATTCATTAAAACAAGTAGCAACAAATATTACGATGTGTAAAACCTTGATACAGTTAAGAAGTCCGTGATACAATTAGGAAGTCCATGATATACAATATCACCGTACACTGGAACTTGAAAGATCAATCTTTGAAACTGTAAATAAATCCCTTACCACAGATCTGACGGTGTATCTTGCAGTCAGAACTCCCACTTTGCGGGTATAAGGGAAGCTTGAGCAATGTAGCAGGAGTTTGTATAGTACCTTTCCAATATGCTGTCCCAGTCTTGTAGTGTTAAAACACTTACTTTAGTCCTCAGATGTACCTCCGTCTCTTACCCGCCTTGTTTGGTGGTCTTAATTTGCACACCTCTGTCTCAGTTTGTTGTTCCACCTCTGTCTCCGTTTGTTGTTCCACCTCTGTCTCCGTTTGTTGTTCCACCTCTGTCTCAGTTTGTTGTTCCACCTCTGCCTCCGTTTGTTGTTCCACCTCTGCCTCAGTTTGTTGTGCCGCCTCAGTTTGTTGTGCCGCCTCAGTTTGTTGTGCCGCCTCAGTTTGTTGTGCCGCCTCAGTTTGTTGTGCCGCCTCAGTTTGTTGTGCCGCCTCGGTTTGTTGTGCCGCCTCGGTTTGTTGTGCCGCCTCGGTTTGTTGTGCCGCCTCGGTTTGTTGTGCCGCCTCGGTTTGTTGTGCCGCCTCGGTTTGTTGTGCCGCCTCGGTTTGTTGTGCCGCCTCGGTTTGTTGTGCCGCCTCGGTTTGTTGTGCCGCCTCGGTTTGTTGTGCCGCCTCGGTTTGTTGTGCCGCCTCGGTTTGTTGTGCCGCCTCGGTTTGTTGTGCCGCCTCGGTTTGTTGTGCCGCCTCGGTTTGTTGTGCCGCCTCGGTTTGTTGTGCCGCCTCGGTTTGTTGTGCCGCCTCGGTTTGTTGTGCCGCCTCGGTTTGTTGTGCCGCCTCGGTTTGTTGTGCCGCCTCGGTTTGTTGTGCCGCCTCGGTTTGTTGTGCCGCCTCGGTTTGTTGTGCCGCCTCGGTTTGTTGTGCCGCCTCGGTTTGTTGTGCCGCCTCGGTTTGTTGTGCCGCCTCGGTTTGTTGTGCCGCCTCGGTTTGTTGTGCCGCCTCGGTTTGTTGTGCCGCCTCGGTTTGTTGTGCCGCCTCGGTTTGTTGTGCCGCCTCGGTTTGTTGTGCCGCCTCGGTTTGTCGTGCCGCCTCGGTTTGTCGTGCCGCCTCGGTTTGTCGTGCCGCCTCGGTTTGTCGTGCCGCCTCGGTTTGTCGTGCCGCCTCGGTTTGTCGTGCCGCCTCGGTTTGTCGTGCCGCCTCGGTTTGTCGTGCCGCCTCGGTTTGTCGTGCCGCCTCGGTTTGTCGTGCCGCTTCGGTTTGTCGTGCCGCCTCGGTTTGTCGTGCCGCCTCGGTTTGTCGTGCCGCCTCGGTTTGTCGTGCCGCCTCGGTTTGTCGTGCCGCCTCGGTTTGTCGTGCCGCCTCGGTTTGTCGTGCCGCCTCGGTTTGTCGTGCCGACTCGGTTTGTCGTGCCGACTCGGTTTGTCGTGCCGACTCGGTTTGTCGTGCCACCTCGGTTTGTCGTGCCACCTCTGACTCGGTTTGTCGTGCCACCTCTGACTCGGTTTGTCGTGCCACCTCTGACTCGGTTTGTCGTGCCACCTCTGACTCGGTTTGTCGTGCCACCTCTGACTCGGTTTGTTGTGCCACCTCTATAGAACAAATATAGAGGTGGAACAACAAACGGAGACAGAGGTGTGCAAATTAAGACCAACAAACAAGGTGGGTAAGAGACGGAGGTACATCTGAGGACTAAAGTAAGTATTTTAACACTACAAGACCGAGACAGCCGTATATTGGAAAGGTACTATACAACCTCTTGTTTTCTTTTTTTTTTTTTTTTTTTTTTTTTTTTAAATATGTTTTTATTGAGAGAATTGCACTTACAAATACACAAGAACAGTTTGCCCCAACATGGACAAAGTATAAAGCACATAGTACACAAGTAATGTGGACAAATGTAAATGTAAAAGAACACATACAGAGATAACACTCCTGTCAAATTCACAAAATATTCTCAAGTTAAGGTGTGCATCTAATGAACAAAAGTTGGAGAGCAAACTCAAGATTGCCCTCTTTTCCCTCAAAATTGTCTGAAGCCACTTTTGGACTTCTATGAATTAAGTGTACTTTTCAGAGGGTTTTTAGAAAGCACAGACCCAATCAAGGCCTACGCTGAATAGCTTCTCCTGATGTCAGTTAGGACCCTGGGGGAGGAGGAAGAAAGAAAAAAAGAAAAAAAAAGGTGGGGAGAATAGGGGGAAGGGAGGGAAGGAGGAGAAGGGGAAGGGAGGGGGGGAAGGGAGGGGGGAAGGGGAGTAAGGGGGGGAGGGGAGGAAGGGGGGAGAGAGGGGGGAGAGAGGGAAGGGGGAAGGGAGGGGGGAGGTAGGAAGGAGGGGGAAAGGAAGAAGGGAAGCTTTAAAAGCCATCAGCTTTAAAAACACACTGTCCTCTACAAATATGCTAAATACTCCATTTTATGAACTATTTTAATAAGAAGGTTTTCTATGTAATTCAGTGTCAGTTATATATTGTAGGGTGCTAAAATATAGGGCCCTATTTGTTATACTGTGGACAGACACTTATGCCACCCACCCCCCTGCTTTCACACAGCCAATTGCACACAAGGGAGATGGGGGAGGGAGGGGGGAGGGGGGAAGGGAGGAAGGGGGGAGAGAGGGGGGAGAGGGGGGAGGGAGGAAGGAGGTGGGAAAGGAAGAAGGAAGGGGGGGAAGGAAAGGGAAGGGAGGGAGGGGAAGGGGGGGGCAGATCTAAGACACATATTGAGGTCCCATTCCTTGAAGAGAAAAAAAAAAAATAGAGAACCCCCGCTACCCAAGTGATATCTGAAAGCAAGCTTTCCCTTCCCCAATAACACCTATGTTCAGGAGGGGGTTGCAATGTTATAAGAAGGATAAACTGTTCACTATAGTTAGAAATCAGATTAGGGAAGAACAAAGGGTAGACAGTGGTAATCTTACAAGTACAAGGGACTTAATTGCACATATAGATCTAAATTTAGTCAAATAATCAGAGAGGATAGTGGCTCTCATATTTCCAGCTAGTTGACAAAATAGGAATATTCCTGGGGCCACAAGACAAAATGTTCACAAGGTTGAGTCACTGAATTCAGACCTAACGGTCTTCATAGGGGATTGCAGTGTTAGAACAGAGGCACCCTGCTGAACATGACGGTGGCTGCACAGATGGCAGCAACAGTAGTGATGCTCACCCCACGCCTGTCTTTATATGCAGTTGTCTCACCAAGGCACCAGATAAGACCACAGACTCCCAGCATGACATATCCATCAGATGTAGCCCCAGACCACAGATCTCGCTGGAGCTGAGTTGTCTTCTGTGCGCACTCTCCTGATATGTAGCAGCATAATGGTAGGGGCTCCCACAGTCCCCCCATGGAGTCTGGATGAAGATATCTGACCGGGCCTCCGGTTCTGCGGTGTGCGGTAAGTTAGTCAGGGGTTGATCGACATCCTCCTGTGAGTCGCTGCACTGTGCGCTCAAAGCTGCCTGGGGTGCCACCTCAGAGAATTCAATAGCAACTGCCGCGTGGGTATACGCCATGTTGGACAGGAGGCGGTCAAATCTGCGGCTCATCTTACTCTAAAAGTCCTCCAGCCAGTGGTGCACCGCCGCTAACAGCCCCTCCATGGTCCTAGAGTCCTCTCACTTCAGCAGGCACCGCTCAGCGAAGCCTGCTCAGGTCCTCTTACTGTCGTCTTGTAGCGGCAGACGATATATACGTTTTTCTCTGGAAGGCCCCAAGCTCAGCCAGGCCGCAATCTTTCGCCTCTCTCTGGCACTTAGAGCCCTCTTATAGCTTGCCAGTGGAGTCCTCAGCTATTACAGAACTCGTTCAGAGTGAACACAACTCTTGTATTGTGCGAATTGAGTACATTTTATCAGTTTTATATCTTTTATTGCAGGAGCCACATTCAAACACGTCCTCTCTGCATGAAAGCTGGCTCCGCCCCCTCTTGTTTTCATTTTTATCCGTTATTTTCACCACAGTTTTTTGGGGGAAGCTGTTCACTGGTACAGCTTAGATAACCACTGGGGTAGCGCTTTGGGACTTCTGTTAACCTTTATTTTTGTGGGAGTCTAGCCCTTTAATTCTCCCTTTTCCAGTCTCTCAGCGTCCGGTCATGCATAGATACTGAGACGCGGAGGGAGAGGTGGAATGCTTCTGGGGCGCGTGAGTTTGGTGGGCTTGGCTTAACTGTGGCATTTGGAAAGTTAAACTTTTTTTCCCGCCTTGACAGTGTACCGTGTTCATTCCCTGCCCCTTACTCTCTGTCGGTCCTGTGTGGAAGGATGCTGTATCATCTCCAATTGTGATCTTAGATCCTGAACACTGAGGTGTTCAGCCCTATACCGGAGCACTAAGAGAATTATTAGTTGGTGGGCATAGGCACTATAGAGTGTATATATAATTTTTGGAATTGCTGCACAGCTTAATATTGCTACTTAGTGGGGTTGCTCTGCCAGATGTTTTCTTTCATATAGGTGGCAAGAGTCCATGGGCTAGTGACGTATGGGATTTACATTCCTACCAGGAGGGGGCAAAGTTTCCCAAACCTCAAATGCCTACAAATACACCTCCCACCTCACTCATACTTAATAGCGCTACTTAGTGGGGGTGCTCTGCCGGTTGTTTGTTCTCCCTTTTCCACTGCCGATAGTTTTAATCCATAGGGAAACTGGGTTAGCTTTGTCAGTTTAGGCCAGTCTGTGGATATTGGGAGCTAAGGCTTGACTGTGCTGCTTCTTATTGCCATAAGTTTAGAGGGGGTATCTCTTTGTCTAGCAAACTAAAGATGTTTAGAGTTCAGTTTTTTCTTAGTGATTATATTCTGCTTTTTACTATGGATCAAACGGGGACTGCGGGCACTGATGTGCAACTATCGGAAGATTTAATTGTTCCCTCAGATGTTTGTGCAAAATGGTTATGGTGTGCTCCTTTGCCCAACTTGGCAATTCTCGCCTAGCATCTGTACTTTACCTTCAAACTTTTACTTCTACTGACTCAGGTCACCCATCTGTTTATACTACTCAGGGTCGGTTGACTACTTTTAAGTCACAGCTAAAATCAGTAGTTTCTGAGACGATGGCCACGTTGACACCTCCAAGTTAACGGAAACTTATACACATTTCATCAATTTCTTCTACTAGGGATAGTACTCCTGTACCTTCTTCTAGACCCATTCATTCCCAGGATCAAGAAGGGGATATTTCATCCTCTGCACCTGAGGGTGACTTGTCATCTGAGGAGATGTCTTGGAGCTCAGATAAAGAGTCTGAGGACCTTTCTTTTCAGTTTAAGATGGATCCTCGGAGATCCTTACTTAAGAAAGTTTTAAGAACCTTTGGGAGTTCAGGAGCCTACTCAGACGGTGGATAAAAAACCGTTCACAAATTGGAAATGATTTTCAGACCCAAACTTCTGAGATTTCTCTAGTTCCATCTTTGGTGTCGGATATTATATCTAAAGAATGGGATAAACCTCTGGGTTCCCTTTCTCCAACATGAAAAAAGCTTTCCTTCTTAATACATGGAGAGTCCACAGCTGCATTCATTACTGTTAGGGTCTGGAGATGCAGAGAGAGTCTTTCTGCAAAACCATCCACACTCATATTAACAACTCCTAAGCAATCAGCGCTGACGAGTTTCGCTGCCTGCTTTTTTCCACTCAAGTCCATGTCAGAAGCAACGCTACAGTCTGTCAAACTTGAAGGACCATGTTTCTCCTACATTGGTGTATCCGGTCCACGTCTTCATCCTTACTTGTGGGATATTCTCTTCCCCTACAGGAAGTGGCAAAGAGCGCACACAGCAGAGCTGTCCATATAGCTCCCCTCAGGCTCCGCCCCCCAGTCATTCTCTTTGCCGCTCTGAACAAGTAGCATCTCCACGGGGGTGGTAAAGAGTATGTGGTGTTAGTTGTAGTTTTTTATTTCTTCTATCAAGAGTTTGTTATTTTAAAATAGTGCCGGTTTGTACTATTTACTCTACAGCAGAAAGTGATGAAGATTTCTGTTGAGAGGAGTATGATTTTAGCACCAGTAACTAAAATCCATTGCTGTTCCCACGCAGGACTGTTAACCAGAGAACATCAGTTGGGGGAACAGTTTGCAGGCTTAACTGCTTCAGGTATGATCAGTCATTTTTCTAACAAGACCATGTAATGCTAGAAGACTGTCAGAAATTCCCTCTGGGATTGCTAAGCCATTTTTTTTTTTCTAATAGACTCTGTATATAAAAAAAAAATATCTTATATTTAGGGCTCTATGCTGGTTGACACTATTGTGGGCTTTAAAATCGATTGCTTTTTAGCATGTTTTTCACTATAAATAAGGTGTTTTTTCAGACTTTAAAACACTTTTGGGGTTTAATTTCGGCCTGACACTTATTTGGACACCTAAATCTAGTCAGAAAGGCCCCTCCACTCTAGAATGAAGAGGGAGGAGGCCTAATTTTTAGGCCTAAATTGTGCAGTTGTTTTTGCCTAGGCAATCCATGCAGCTTCATGTGGGGAGTCAAGAGGCATCATAAAAGACTCCAGGGAGGCTTATTTCCTGCTAAAATAATCCCTAATGAAGGTAAAAGGCTACAGTGAAAGCTGTTTCTAGTACTGTAGTGTGTTAACTGGTTAATAACTGTTATTAACTCCGGTTTGGGCATTAAGGGGTTAATTGATCTGAAAATTTGTGTGCAATCTTTTCAAAGCATTAAGACTCTGGTGAAAATTTCATTAAAATCTGATGTTTATTTCATGGTTTTCTCCAACATTGGTGTGTCCGGCCCACGGCGTCATCCTTACTTGTGGGATATTCTCTTCCCCAACAGGAAATGGCAAAGAGTCCCAGCAAAGCTGGTCACATGATCCCTCCTAGGCTCCGCCCACCCCAGTCATTCTCTTTGCCGTTGCACAGGCAACATCTCCACGGAGATGGTTAAGAGTTTCTTTTGGTGTTTAAATGTAGTTTTTATTCTTCTATCAAGTGTTTGTTATTTTAAAATAGTGCTGGTATGTACTATTTACTCTGAAACAGAAAAGGATGAAGATTTCTGTTTGTAAGAGGAAGATGATTTTAGCAGACAGTAACTAAAATCGATTGCTGTTTCCACATAGGACTGTTGAGATGAAGTAACTTCAGTTGGGGGAAACAGTTAGCAGACTTTTCTGCTTAAGGTATGACTAGCCATATTTCTAACAAGACTGTGTAATGCTGGAAGGCTGTCATTTCCCCTCATGGGGACCGGTAAGCCATTTTCTTAGTCAAAAACAAACAGAATAAAGGGCTTATTATGGGCTAAAAAACTGGTAGACATTTTTATGGGCTAAATCGATTGCTTTATTTGTGCATATTATTCAGATTTAGGCTAACAATTGGCATTTATAATCTTGGGGAACGTTTATAAAACGGCAGGCACTGTATTGGACACCTTTTTCAGTCAGGGGGCCTTTCTAGTCATAGACTGAGCCTAATTTTCGCGCCATTAATGCGCAGTTGTTTTTTGAGAGCAGGGCATGCAGATGCATGTGTGAGGATCTAAGAATCTCTGAAAAAGCTTTTAGAAGGCGTCATTTGGTATCGTATTCCCCTCAGGGCTTGGTTGGGTCTTAGCAAAGACTATATCTGGGGCTGTATAGGGGTTAAATTGAAAAACGGCTCTGGTTCCGTTATTTTAAGGGTTAAAGATCTGAGATTTGGTGTGCAATACTTTTAAGGCTTTAAGACACTGGTGAAATTTTGGTAATTTTTGAACAATTCCTTCATACTTTTTCACATATTCAGTAATAAAGTGTTTTCTGTTTGAAATTTAAAGTGACAGTAACGGTTTTATTTAAAAAGTTTTTTGTGCTTTGTTGACAAGTTTAAGCCTGTTTAACATGTCTGTACCTTCAGATAAGCTATGTTCTATATGTATGAAAGCCAATGTGTCTCCCCATTTAAATTTATGTGATAATTGTGCCATAGCGTCCAAACAAAGTAAGGACAGTACTGTCACAAATAATGATACTGCCCAAGATGATTCCTCAAATGAGGGGAGTAAACATGATACTACATCATCTCCTACTGTGTCTACACCAGTTTTGCCCATGCAGGAGGCCCCTAGTACATCTAGTGCGCCAATACTTATTACCATGCAACAATTAACGGCTGTAATGGATAACTCCATAGCAAATCTTTTATCCAAAATGCCTACTTATCAGAGAAAGCGCGATTGCTCTGTTTTAAACACTGAAGAGCAAGAGGACGCTGATGATAATTGTTCTGTCATACCCTCACACCAATCTGAAGGGGCCATGAGGGAGGTTTTGTCTGAGGGAGAAATTTCAGATTCAGGAAAAATTTCTCATCAAGCTGAACCTGATGTTGTGACATTTAAATTTAAATTAGAACATCTCCGCGCACTGCTTAAGGAGGTATTATCTACTCTGGATGATTGTGACAATTTGGTCATTCCAGAGAAATTATGCAAGATGGACAGGTTCCTAGAGGTTCCGGTGCCCCCTGACGCTTTTCCTATACCCAAGCGGGTGGCGGACATAGTAAATAAAGAGTGGGAAAAGCCCGGCATACCTTTTGTTCCTCCCCCTATATTTAAGAAATTATTTCCTATGGTCGACCCCAGAAAGGACTTATGGCAGACAGTCCCCAAGCTCGAGGGGGCAGTTTCTACTCTAAACAAACGCACTACTATTCCTATCGAAGATAGTTGTGCTTTCAAAGATCCTATGGATAAAAAATTGGAGGGTTTGCTTAAAAAGATTTTTGTACAGCAAGGCTACCTTCTACAACCAATTTCATGCATTGTTCCTGTCACTACGGCAGCGTGGTTCTGGTTCGAGGAACTAGAAAAGTCGCTCAGTAGAGAAACTCCATATGAGGAGGTTATGGACAGAGTTCACGCACTTAAATTGGCTAACTCTTTTATTTTAGATGCCGCTTTGCAATTAGCAAAATTAGCGGCGAAAAATTCAGGGTTTGCTATCGTGGCGCGCAGAGCGCTTTGGCTAAAGTCTTGGTCAGCGGATGTGTCATCCAAGACAAAATTGCTTAACATTCCTTTCAAAGGTAAAACTTTATTTGGACCAGATTTGAAAGAGATTATTTCAGACATCACTGGGGGAAAGGGCCACGCCCTTCCACAGGATAGGTCTTTTAAGGCTAAAAATAAGCCTAATTTTCGTCCCTTTCGCAGAAATGGACCAGCCTCTAATTCTGCATCCTCTAAGCAAGAGGGTAATGCCTCACAACCCAAACCAGCATGGAAACCAATGCAAGGCTGGAACAAGGGTAAGCAGGCCAAGAAGCCTGCCACTGCTAACAAAACAGCATGAAGGAGTAGCCCCCGATCCGGGACCGGATCTGGTGGGGGGCAGACTCTCTCTCTTTGCTCAGGCTTGGGCAAGAGATGTTCAGGATCCTTGGGCGCTAGAAATAGTTTCTCAAGGTTATCTCCTGGAATTCAAGGAACTACCCCCAAGGGGAAGGTTCCACAAGTCTCACTTATCCTCAAACCAAATAAAGACAGGCATTCTTACATTGTGTAGAAGACCTGTTAAAGATGGGAGTGATACACCCACTTCCAATAAAGGAACAAGGAATGGGATTTTATTCCAATCTGTTCGTAGTTCCAAAAAAAGAGGGAACGTTCAGACCAATTCTGGATTTGAAGATCCTAAACAAATTTCTCAGGGTACCATCGTTCAAAATGGAAACTATTCGAACGATTCTACCCACCATCCAGGAAAGTCAATTTATGACTACCGTGGATCTAAAGGATGCGTACCTACATATCCCTATCCACAAGGAACATCATCAGTTCCTAAGGTTCGCTTTTCTGGACAAACATTACCAGTTTGTGGCTCTTCCATTCGGATTAGCCACTGCTCCAAGGATTTTCACAAAGGTGCTAGGGTCCCTTCTAGCGGTTCTAAGACCAAGGGGCATTGCAGTAGTACCTTACTTGGACGACATTCTAATACAAGCGTCGTCCCTGTCAAAGGCAAAGGCTCATACGGACATCGTTCTAGCCTTTCTCACATCTCACGGATGGAAGGTGAACAAAGAAAAGAGTTCTCTGTCCCCGTCAACAAGAGTTCCCTTCTTGGGAACAATAATAGATTCCTTAGAAATGAGGATTTTTCTGACAGAGGCCAGAAAATCAAAACTTCTAAGCTCTTGTCAAGTACTTCATTCTGTTCCTCGTCCTTCCATAGCGCAGTGCATGGAAGTAATAGGATTGATGGTTGCAACAATGGACATAGTTCCTTTTGCACGAATTCATCTAAGACCATTACAACTGTGCATGCTCAGACAGTGGAATGGGGATTATACAGACTTGTCTCCAATGATTCAAGTAGATCAAAAGACCAGAGATTCACTCCGTTGGTGGCTGACCCTGGACCATCTGTCCCAGGGAATGAGCTTCCGCAGGCCAGAGTGGGTCATTGTCACGACCGACGCCAATCTAGTGGGCTGGGGTGCGGTTTGGGAATCCCTGAAAGCTCAGGGTCTATGGTCTCGGGAAGAGTCTCTTCTCCCGATAAACATTCTGGAACTGAGAGCGATATTCAATGCTCTCAGAGCTTGGCCTCAACTAGCAAAGGCCAAATTCATAAGGTTCCAATCAGACAACATGACGACTGTTGCTTATATCAATCATCAAGGGGGAACAAAGAGTTCCCTGGCGATGAAAGAAGTGACCAAAATAATTCAATGGGCGGAGGATCACTCCTGCCACTTGTCTGCGATCCACATCCCAGGAGTGGAAAATTGGGAAGCGGATTTTCTGAGTCGTCAGACATTTCATCCGGGGGAGTGGGAACTCCATCCGGAAATCTTTGCCCAAATAACTCAATTATGGGGCATTCCAGACATGGATCTGATGGCGTCTCGTCAGAACTTCAAGGTTCCTTGCTACGGGTCCAGATTACAGGGATCCCAAGGCGACTCTAGTAGATGCACTAGTAGCACCTTGGACTTTCAACCTAGCTTATGTATTCCCACCGTTTCCTCTCATTCCCAGGCTGGTAGCCAGGATCAATCAGGAGAGGGCCTCGGTGATCTTGATAGCTCCTGCGTGGCCACGCAGGACTTGGTATGCAGACCTGGTGAATATGTCATCGTTTCCACCATGGAAGCTACCTTTGAGACAGGACCTTCTTGTTCAAGGTCCATTCGAACACCCAAATCTGGTCTCCCTCCAACTGACGGCTTGGAGATTGAACGCTTGATTCTATCAAAGCGTGGGTTTTCAGATTCGGTGATAGATACTCTGGTTCAGGCCAGAAAACCTGTAACTAGAAAAATTTACCATAAAATATGGAAAAAATATATCTGTTGGTGTGAATCCAAAGGATTCCCATGGAATAAGATAAAAATTCCTAAGATTCTCTCCTTTCTTCAAGAAGGTTTGGAGAAAGGTTTATCTGCAAGTTCTCTAAAGGGACAGATCTCTGCTTTATCTGTCTTACTACACAAAAGACTGGCAGCTGTGCCAGATGTTCAAGCATTTGTTCAGGCTCTGGTTAGGATCAAGCCTGTTTACAGACCTTTGACTCCTCCCTGGAGTCTAAATCTAGTTCTTTCAGTTCTTCAAGGGGTTCCGTTTGAACCCTTACATTCCGTAGATATTAAGTTACTATCTTGGAAAGTTTTGTTTTTGGTTGCAATTTCTTCTGCTAGAAGAGTTTCAGAGTTATCTGCTCTGCAGTGTTCTCCTCCTTATCTGGTGTTCCATGCAGTTAAGGTGGTTTTGCGTACTAAGCCTGGTTTTCTTCCTAAATTTGTTTCTAACAAAAATATTAACCAGGAGATAGTTGTACCTTCTTTGTGTCCGAATCCAGTTTCAAAGAAGGAACGTTTGTTACACAATTTGGACGTTGTCCGTGCTCTAAAGTTCTATTTAGAGGCTACTAAAGATTTCAGACAAACATCTTCCTTGTTTGTTGTTTATTCTGGTAAAAGGAGAGGTCAAAAAGCGACTTCTACCTCTCTTTCCTTTTGGCTTAAAAGCATTATCCGTTTGGCTTATGAGACTGCCGGACGGCAGCCTCCTGAAAGAATCACAGCTCACTCCACTAGGGCTGTGGCTTCCACATGGGCCTTCAAGAACGAGGCTTCTGTTGACCAGATATGTAAGGCAGCGACTTGGTCTTCACTGCACACTTTTGCCAAATTTTACAAATTTGATACTTTTGCTTCTTCGGAGGCTATTTTTGAGAGAGAGGTTTTGCAAGCTGTGGTGCCTTCCGTTTAGGTGACCTGATTTGCTCCCTCCCTTCATCCGTGTCCTAAAGCTTTGGTATTGGTTCCCACAAGTAAGGATGACGCCGTGGACCGGACACACCAATGTTGGAGAAAACAGAATTTATGCTTACCTGATAAATTACTTTCTCCAATGGTGTGTCCGGTCCACGGCCCGCCCTGGTTTTTTAATCCGGTCTGATGAATTATTTTCTCTAACTACAGTCACCACGGTATCATATGGTTTCTCCTATATATATTTCCTCCTGTCCGTCGGTCGAATGACTGGGGTGGGCGGAGCCTAGGAGGGATCATGTGACCAGCTTTGCTGGGACTCTTTGCCATTTCCTGTTGGGGAAGAGAATATCCCACAAGTAAGGATGACGCCGTGGACCGGACACACCGTTGGAGAAAGTAATTTATCAGGTAAGCATAAATTCTGTTTTTTTGATGTTTCAGTAAAAAAAGTGTGCATTAAGGGGTTAATTGATCTGAAAATTTGTGTGCAATCTTTTCAAAGCATTAAGACTCTGGTGAAAATTTCATTAAAATCGGATGTTTATTTCATGGTTTTTTTGATATTTCAGTAAAAAAGTGTGCTTTTTTATTATTTAAAGAGACAGTAACGTTTTTGTCAAAAATAATTTTTATTGCATTATAGTTCTGTTTAAGTCTGTTAAACATGTCTGAGTCTTCAGATAGCCTATGTTCTGTATGTCCAAAGGCCAAGGTGGTTCCCCCATTAAATTTATGTGTGAAGTGTGCCATAGCGTCCAAACAGCTTAAGGACAGTACAATCACACTTAAAAATATAGCCCAAGATGATTCTTTAGCTGAAGGTAGTGAAAATAGCTTGCTTTCCTCTCCTTCTGTGTCAACACCAGCTATGCCCGCGCAGGCGATGCCCAGTACATCTAGCGCACCAATTGCGATTACTATGCAACAGTTAGCAGCAGTAATGGATAATTCTATCGCAGCATTTTTATCCAAACTGCCAGCTTTCCTAGGAAGCGTGATTGCTCAGTTTTAAATACAGAAAATGAGCAAGTAGACGCAGAGGATAATTTATCTGTAGTGCCCTCACATAAATCTGACTTGGCGGTGTGGGAGGGCTTGTCTGAGGGAGAAATTTCTGACACAGGAAAAGTTTCTCAGCAGGCAGAGCGTGATACCATAGCATTTAAATTTAAGCTAGAACACCTCCGCGCTCTACTTAAGGAAGTCCTGGCTACTCTTGATTGTGACCCTTTGGTGGTCCCAGAAAAATTGTGTAAAATGGATAAATTCTTAGAGGTCCCAGTACACACTGATGCGTTTCCGATACCTAAGAGGGTGGCGGATATAGTGAATAAGGAGTGGGAGAAACCAGGTGTACCTTTTGTTCCCCCTCCTATATTTAAGAAAATGTTCCCCATTGTTGACCCCAGAAGGGACGCGTGGCAAACGGTCCCTAAGGTAGAGGGGGCAGTTTCAAAGCTAGCTAAGCGCACAACTATACCAATAGAAGACAGTGGCGCTTTCAAAGATCCTATGGATAAAAAATTAGAAGGTTTATTTAAGAAAATTTTTGTTCAACAAGGTTTTCTTCTTCAACCAATTTCTTGCATTATTCCTGTAACCACTGCAGCTGCTTTTTGGTTTGAGGAATTAGAAAACTCGCTCCAGAAGGAGACTTCTTAGGATGAAGTCATGGATAGAATTCACGCCCTGAAGTTGGCTAATTCTTTCATTACAGATGCCGCTTTTCAGTTAGCTAAATTAGCGGCGAAAAATTCTGGTTTCGCAATAGTGGCGCGTAGAGCGCTTTGACTTAAATCGTGGTCGGCGGATGTGTCGTCCAAAACAAAATTGTTTAATATTCCTTTCAAGGTAAGACCCTATTCGGGCCAGAGTTGAAAGAAATTATTTCAGATATCACTGGGGGAAAGGGCCATGCCCTTCCACAGGATAGACCTTTCAAAGTTAAAAATAAGTCTAATTTTCGTTCTTTTCGCAATTTCAGGAACGAACCGGCTTCTACCTCTACAGCCACTAGGCAAAAGGGTAACGCACCCCAGCCCAAACCAGCATGGAAACCATTGCAAGGCTGGAACAAGGGTAAACAGGCCAAAAAACCTGCTGCTGCTTCCAAGACAGCATGAAGGGGTAGCCCCCGATCCGGGAACGGATCTAGTAGGGGGCAGATTTTCTCTCTTTGCTCAGGCCTGGGCAAGAGATGTTCCGGACCCCTGGGCACTAGAAATTGTCTCTCAGGGGGGTATCTTCTAGAATTCAAGGACCTTCCTCCAAGGGGAAGGTTCCACTTGTCTCGCTTATCTTTAGACCAGATAGAGAGACAGGCATTCTTACATTGCGTAGAGTACCTTTTAAAAATGGGAGTGATAAACCCAGTTCCAACAGCAGAACAAGGACTGGGATTTTACTCAAACCTGTTTGAAGTTCCCAAAAAGGAAGGAACTTTCAGGCCAATTCTGGATTTAAAGATCCTAGACCAATTACTCAGAGTTCCATCATTCCAAATGGAAACCATTCGGATTACCAGTTCGTGGCTCTTCCCTTCGGATTGGCCACTGCTCCGAGAATTTTCACAAAGGTGCTAGGGTCTCTTCTAGCGGTGCTAAGGCCAAGGGGCATTGCAGTAGCACCTTAACTAGACGACATTTAATACAGGTGTCGTCTTTTCACAAAGCAAGGGCTCATACGGACATTGTTCTAGCCTTTCTAAGGTCTCACGGGTGGAAGGTGAACATAGAAAAAAGTTCTCTGTCCCCGTTCACAAGGGTTCCCTTCCTGGGAACAATAATAGACTCGGTAGAAATGAAAATCTTTCTGACAGAGGTCAGGAAACTAAAACTTTTGAACACTTGTCGAGTTATTCAATCCATTCCTCAACCCTCCATAGCTCAGTGCATGGAGGTAACGGGACTAATGGTTGCGGCAATGGACTTGGTTCCTTTTGCTCGAATTCATTTAAGACCATTGCAACTGTGCATGCTCAAACAATGAAATGGGGATTATGCAGATTTCTCCTGTTAAATGTAGTCAGTCCACGGGTCATCCATTACTTATGGGATTATAACTCCTCCCTAACAGGAAGTGCAAGAGGATCACCCAAGCAGAGCTGCTATATAGCTCCTCCCCTCTACGTCATATCCAGTCATTCTCTTGCACCTAACTAAAGATAGGACGTGTGAGAGGACTGTGGTGTGTTAAACTTAGTTTTTATTTCTTCAATCAAAAGTTTATTTTAAACGGCACCGGAGTGTGTTGTTTGTTCTCAGGCAGCATTAGAAGAAGAATCTGCCTGAGTTTTTCTATGATCTTAGCGGTCGTAACTAAGATCCACTTGCTGTTCTCGGCCATTCTGAGGAGTGAGGTAACTTCAGAACAGGGGATAGCATGCAGGGCCCACCTGCAAGGAGGTATGTGCAGTAAATTATTTTCTAAGGAATGGAATTGACTGAGAAAATACTGCTAATACCGATGTAATGTAAGTGCAGCCTTAAATGCAGTAGTAGCGACTGATATCAGGCTGATATGTATGTATGTATACTCTGAGGTATTTCTGGGGAATGGAATTTCACTAAGAAAATACTGTCAATATTAAAGTAATATTTGAGCCTGCACTGCAGTGAAAGCGACTAGCAGCAGGCTTATTAATAACACTTCATAATTTTCAATTTTAAAATGTTTACTGGCATGTTAATCGTTTTTTCTGAGGTACTTGGTGATAAAACTTTATGGGCATGATTTTTACCACATGGCTGTCGTTTTTTTCTGCATAAAAACAGTTTACTGAGCTTCCCCACTGTTGTAATATGAGTGGGAGGGGCCTATTTTAGCGCTTTATTGCGCAGTAAAAATTTAGTCACAGTCTTCCTATTTCTTCCTCCATGATCCAGGACGTCTCTACAGAGCCCAGGGGTCTCCAAAACTAGTTTTGAGGGAGGTAATCAGTCACAGCAGACCTGTGACAGTGTGTTTGACTGTGATTAAAACGTTTATTATTTCAACTGTTATCCGTTTTGGGTATTAAGGGGTTAATCATCCTTTTGCTGGTGGGTGCAATCCTCTGCTAACTTTATACATTTCCTGTTAAAATTTGGTTGTTTTAACATATTTGGTTCATTGTTAATTAAACTGTGTCACATTTTTATGTTTTCTTAAAGGCGCAGTAGCGTTTTTTATATAGCTTGTAAATTTATTTGAAAAGTATTTTCCAAGCTTGCTAGTCTCATTGCTAGTCTGTTTAAACATGTCTGACACAGATTAATCTGTTTGTTCACTATGTTTAAAGGCCAATGTGGAGCCCAATAGAAATTTGTGCACTCAATGTATAGATGTTACTTTGAATAAAAGTCAAACTTTATATGTTAAAAAAATATCACCAGACAACGAGGGGGAAGTTATGCCGACTAACTCTCCTCACGTGTCAGTACCTTCGCCTCCCGCTCAGGAGGTGCGTGATATTGTGGCGCCAAGTACATCAGGGCGGCCCATACAAATCACTTTGCAAGACATGGCTAATGTTATGAATGAAGTACTATCTAAATTGCCAGAATTAAGAGGTAAACGCGATCACTCTGGGGTAAGAACAGAGTGCGCTGATAATAGTAGAGCCATGTCTGATACTGCGTCACAATTTGCAGAACATGAGGACGGAGAGCTTCATTCTGTGGGTGACGGATCTGATCCAAGTAAACTGGATTCAGAGATTTTAAATTTAAGCTTGAGAACCTCCGTGTATTACTAGGGGAGGTATTAGCGGCTCTGAATGATTGTAACACGGTTGCAATTCCAGAGAAAGTATGTAGGCTGGATAAATATTTTGCGGTACTGGCGTGTACTGACGTTTTTCCTATACCTAAAAGGCTTACAGAAATTGTTAACAAGGAGTGGGATAGACCCGGTGTGCCCTTTTCCCCTCCTCCGATATTTAGAAAAATGTTTCCAATAGACGCCACCACACGGGACCTATGGCAGACGGTCCCTAAGGTGGAGGGAGCAGTTTCTACTCTGGCTAAGCGCACCACTATCCCGGTGGAGGATAGCTGTGCTTTTTCAGATCCAATGGATAAAAAGTTAGAGGGTTACCTTAAGAAAATGTTTGTTCAGCAAGGTTTTATATTACAACCCCTTGCATGCATCACGCCTGTCACTGCTGCGGCGGCATTCTGGTTTGAGTCTCTGGAAGAGACCCTTAGCACAGCTCCATTGGATGAGATTATGAACAAGCTTAAAGCCCTTAAGCTAGCTAATTCATTTATTTCTGATGCCGTAGTACACTTAACCAAACATACGGCTAAGAACTCCGGATTCGCCATTCAAGCGCGCAGAGCGCTGTGGCTTAAATCCTGGTCAGCTGATGTGACTTCTAAATCTAAATTGCTTAATATTCCTTTCAAAGGGCAGACATTATTCGGGCCCGGCTTGAAAGAAATTATCGCTGACATTACTGGAGGTAAGGGCCATGCCCTGCCTCAAGACAGGGCCAAACCAAAGGCTAAACAGTCTAATTTTCGTGCCTTTCGTAACTTCAAGGCAGGAGCAGCATCAACTTCCTCCGCTCCAAGACAGGAAGTAACTGTTGCTCGCTACAGACAGGGCTGGAAACCTAACCAGTCCTGGAACAAGGGCAAGCAGGCCAGAAAGCCTGCTGCTGCCCCTAAGACAGCATGAAGTGAGGGCCCCCGATCCGGAAACGGATATAGTGGGGGCAGACTTTCTCTCTTTGCCCAGGCTTGGGCAAGAGATGTCCAGGATCCCTGGGCGTTGGAAATCATATCTCAGGGATATCTTCTGGACTTCAAAGCTTCTCCTCCACAAGGGAGATTTCATCTTTCAAGGTTATCAGCAAACCAGATAAAGAAAGAGGCGTTTCTACGCTGTGTACAAGACCTCTTACTAATGGGAGTGATCCACCCAGTTCCGCGGTCTGAACACGGGCAAGGATTCTATTCAAATCTGTTTGTGGTTCCCAAAAAAGAGGGAACCTTCAGACCAATCTGGGACTTAAAGATCCTAAACAAATTCCTAAGAGTTCCATCGTTCAAAATGGAAACTATTCGATCTATCTTACCCATGATCCAAGAGGGTCAGTACATGACCACAGTGGATTTAAAGGATGCCTACCTTCACATACCGATTCACATGGATCATTACCAGTATCTAAGATTTGCCTTCCTAAACAGGCATTCACACCGATTCACAAAGATCATCATCGGTTCCTAAGGTTTGCCTTTCTAGACAGGCATTACCAATTTGTAGCTCTTCCCTTCGGGTTGGCAACAGCCCCGAGAATTTTTACAAAGGTTCTGGGCTCACTTCTGGCGGTTCTAAGACCGCAAGGCATAGCGGTAGCTCCGTACCTAGACGACATTCTGATACAAGCGTCAAGTTTCCAAACTGCCAAGTTTCATACAGAGTTAGTTCTGGCATTTCTAAGGTCGCATGGGTGGAAGGTGAACGTAGAAAAGAGTTCTCTATTGCCACTCACAAGAGTCCCCTTTCTAGGGACTCTTATAGATTCTGTAGAAATGAAAATTTACCTGACGGAGGACAGGTTATCAAAACTTCTAAATGCTTGCCGTGTCCTTCATTCCATTCAACACCCGTCAGTGGCTCAGTGCATGGAGGTAATCGGCTTAATGGTAGCGGCAATGGACATAGTACCATTTGCGCGCCTGCATCTCAGACCGCTTCAATTGTGCATGCTAAGTCAGTGGAATGGGGATTACTCAGATTTGTCCCCTCTGCTAAATCTGGATCAAGAGACCAGAGATTCTCTTCTATGGTGGCTTTCTCGGCCACATCTGTCCAAGGGGATGCCCTTCCGCAGGCCAGATTGGACGATTGTAACAACAGACGCCAGCCTTCTAGGTTGGGGCGCTGTCTGGAATTCCCTGAAGGCTCAGGGATCATGGACTCAGGAGGAGAGACTCCTTCCAATAAACATTCTGGAATTAAGAGCAATTTTCAATGCTCTTCTGGCTTGGCCTCAGTTAGCAACTCTGAGGTTCATCAGGTTTCAGTCGGACAACATCACGACTGTGGCTTTCATCAACCATCAAGGAGGAACAAGGAGTTCCCTAGCGATGTTGGAAGTCTCAAAGATAATTCGCTGGGCAGAGTCTCACTCTTGCCACCTGTCAGCGATCCACATCCCAGGCGTGGAGAACTGGGAGGCGGATTTTCTAAGTCGGCAGACCTTTCATCCGGGGGAGTGGGAACTTCATCCGGAGGTGTTTGCCCAACTGCTTCATCATTGGGGCAAACCAGATCTGGATCTCATGGTGTCTCGCCAGAACGCCAAGCTTCCTGGTTACGGATCCAGGTCCAGGGACCCGGGAGCGGTGCTGATAGATGCTCTGACAGCACCTTGGGTCTTCAACATGGCTTATGTGTTTCCACCTTTCCCGATGCTTCCTCGATTGATTGCCAGGATCAAACAGGAGAGAGCATCGGTGATTCTAATAGCGCCTGCATGGCCACGCAGGACCTGGTATGGAGATCTAGTGGACATGTCGTCCTGTCCACCATGGTCTCTGCCTCTGAGACAGGACCTTCTGATTCAGGGTCCTTTCAAACATCCAAATCTAATTTCTCTGAGGCTGACTGCATGGAGATTGAACGCTTGATTCTATCAAAGCGTGGATTCTCGGAGTCAGTGATTGATACCTTAATACAGGCTAGGAAACCTGTTACCAGGAAAATTTACCATAAAATATGGCGTAAATACTTATATTGGTGCAAATCCAAGAGTTACTCATGGAGTAAGGTTAGGATTCCTAGGATATTGTCTTTTCTACAAGAGGGTTTAGAAAAGGGTTTATCTGCTAGTTCGTTAAAGGGACAGATTTCAGCTCTGTCTATCCTTTTACACAAACGTCTGGCAGAAGTTCCAGACGTTCAGGCTTTTTGTCAGGCTTTGGCTAGGATTAAGCCTGTGTTTAAGACTGTTGCTCCGCCGTGGAGCTTAAACTTAGTTCTTAACGTTCTGCAAGGTGTTCCGTTTGAACCCCTTCATTCCATCGATATCAAGCTGTTATCTCGGAAAGTTCTGTTTTTGATGGCTATTTCCTCGGCTCGAAGAGTCTCTGAGTTATCGGCCTTACATTGTGATTCTCCTTATCTGATTTTTCATTCAGACAAGGTAGTTCTGCGTACTAAACCTGGGTTCTTACCTAAGGTAGTCACTAACAAGAATATCAGTCAAGAGATTGTTGTTCCATCATTGTGCCCTAACCCTTCTTCAAAGAAGGAACGACTTTTGCACAATCTGGACGTCGTCTGTGCCCTGAAATTTTATTTGCAGGCAACTAAAGATTTTCGTCAAACTTCTTCCCTGTTTGTCGTTTATTCTGGACAGAGGAGAGGTCAAAAAGCTTCGGCTACCTCTCTCTCTTTTTGGCTTCGTAGCATAATACGTTTAGCCTATGAGACTGCTGGACAGCAGCCTCCTGAAAGGTTTACAGCTCATTCTACTAGAGCTGTGGCTTCCACTTGGGCCTTTAAGAATGAGGCCTCTGAACAGATTTGCAAGGCTGCAACTTGGTCTTCACTTCACACTTTTTCAAAATTTTACAAATTTGACACTTTTGCTTCTTCGGAGGCTGTTTTTGGGAGAAAGGTTCTACAGGCAGTGGTTCCTTCCGTGTAAAGATCCTGCCTGTCCCTCCCGTCATCCGTGTACTTTTAGCTTTGGTATTGGTATCCCATAAGTAATGGATGACCCGTGGACTGACTACACTTAACAGGAGAAAATATAATTTATGCTTACCTGATAAATTCATTTCTCCTGTAGTGTAGTCAGTCCACGGCCCGCCCTGTTTTTACGGCAGGTCTAAATTTTAATTAAACTCCAGTCACCACTGCACCCTATAGTTTCTCCTTTCTCGTATGGTTTCGGTCGAATGACTGGATATGACGTAGAGGGGAGGAGCTATATAGCAGCTCTGCTTGGGTGATCCTCTTGCACTTCCTGTTAGGGAGGAGTTATAATCCCATAAGTAATGGATGACCCGTGGACTGACTACACTACAGGAGAAATGAATTTATCAGGTAAGCATAAATTATATTTTTTCTCCCCAGATTCAGATGGACCAGCAAACCAGAGACTCACTCCTCTGGTGGTTGTCTCAGGGAATGAGTTTCCGAAGACCGAAGTGGATCATTGTCACGACCGACGCCAGCCTCTTAGGCTGGGGCGCGGTCTGGAAGTCCCTGAAGGTTCAGGGTCTATGGTCTCGGGAAGAATTTCTTCTCCCGATAAACATTTTGGAATTGAGAGCGATATTCAATGCGCTCCAGGCATGGCCTCAACTAGCGGAGGCCAAATTCATCAGTTTTCAGTCGGACAACTTGACGACTGTTGCGTACATCAATCATCAGGGGGGAACAAGGAGTTCCCTGGTGATGAGGGAGGTATCCAAGATCATCAAATGGGCAGAGGATCACTCCTGCCATCTATCAGCAATTCACATCACAGGAGTGGACAACTGGGAAGCGGATTATCTGAGTCTTCAGACTTTCCATCCGGGGGAGTGGGAACTCCACCCGGAGGTTTTTTGCTCAGCTGACCCAGCTATGGGGCATTACAGATCTGGATCTGATGGCGTCACGTCAGAACTTCAAAGCTACACGTTGCGGGTCCAGGTCCAGGGATCCCAAGGCGACATTGGTAGATACCTTAGTAGCGCCTTGGTGATAACAATTTTTGGGCATTATTTTCCACATGGCTGTCGTTATTTATGAATACTTTCAGTTTGCTGAACTTCCCCACTGCTATAATATGAGTGGGAGGGGCCTATTTTGGCGCTTTCTTGCGCAGTAAGAATTCACTCACAGTCTTCCTATTGCTGCCTCCATGATCCAGGACGTTTCTACAGAGCCCAGGGGTCTCCAAAACTAGTTTTGAGGGAGGTAATCACTCACAGCAGACCTGTGAGACTGTGCTTTTTGACTGTGATAAAACGTTTTTTATATCTGTTATCCGTTTTTGGGTATTAAGGGGTTAATCATCCATTTGCTGGTGGGTGCAATCCTTTGCTAACTTATTGCATTTAGTGTAAAAATTTGGTTGTTATAACAAATTTGGTTCATTGTAATTCTACTGTGACAGTTTATTAGTGTTTCTTAAAGGCAAAGTAACGTTTTTTATATTGCTTGAAAATTTATTTCAAAAGTTTTTTTCCAAGCTTGCTAGTTTCATTGCTAGTCTGTTAAACATGTCTGACACAGAGGAAACTCTTTGTGCAATATGTTTAAAGGCCAATGTGGAGCCCAATAGAAATTTGTGTACTAATTGCATTGATGCTACTTTAAATAAAAGTGTACATGTAAAGAAAATTTCACCAGACAACGAGGGGGAAGTTATGCCGACTAACTCTCCTCACGTGTCAGTACCTGCGTCTCCCGCTTGGGAGGTGCGTGATATTGTGGCGCCAAGTACATCAGGGCGGCCCATACAAATCACTTTGCAAGACATGGCTAATGTTATGACTGAAGTATTATCTAAATTGCCAGAAATTAGGGGTAAACGCGACCACTCTGGGGTGAGAACAGAGTGCGCTGATAATATAAGAGCCATGTCTGATACTGCGTCACAATATGCAGAACATGAGGACGGAGAGCTTCATTCTGTGGGTGACGGATCTGATCCAAGTAAACTGGACTCAGACATTTCAAATTTTAAATTTAAGCTTGAAAACCTCCGTGTATTGCTAGGGGAGGTATTAGCGGCTCTGAATGATTGTAACACGGTTGCAATTCCAGAGAAAATGTGTAGGCTGGATAGATACTATGCGGTACCGGTGTGTACTGATGTTTTTCCTATACCTAAGAGGCTTACAGAAATTATTAAAAAGGAGTGGGATAGACCCGGTGTGCGTTTTTCACCCCCTCCTATATTTAGAAAAATGTTTCCAATAGACGCCACCACGCGGGACTTATGGCAGACGGTCCCTAAGGTGGAGGGAGCAGTTTCTACTCTGGCTAAGCGTACCACTATCCCGGTGGAGGATAGCTGTGCTTTTTCAGATCCAATGGATAAAAATTAGAGGGTTACCTTAAGAAAATGTTTGTTCAACAAGGTTTTATATTACAACCCCTTGCATGCATTGCGCCTGTCACGGCTGCGGCGGCATTCTGGTTTGAGTCTCTGGAAGAGAACATTAACTCAGTTACATTGGATGAAATTACAGACAAGCTTAGAGTACTTAAGCTAGCCAATTCATTTATTTCTGATGCCGTAGTACACTTAATTAAACTTACGGCTAAGAATTCAGGATTCGCCATTCAAGCGCGCAGAGCACTGTGGCTTAAATCTTGGTCAGCCGATGTAACCTCTAAATCTAAATTGCTTAACATACCTTTCAAAGGGCAGACATTATTCGGGCCCGGTTTGAAAGAAATTATCGCTGACATTACTGGGGGTAAGGGTCATGCCCTGCCTCAAGACCGAGCCAAACCAAGGGCTAGACAGTCTAATTTTCGTGCCTTTCGTAACTTCAAGGCAGGAACAGCATCAACTTCCTCAGCCCCAAAGCAGGAAGGAACTGTTGCTCGCTACAGACAGGGCTGGAAACCTAACCAGTCCTGGAACAAGGGCAAGCAGGCCAGAAAGCCTGCTGCTGCCCCTAAGACAGCATGAAGTGAGGGCCCCCGATCCGGAAACGGATCTAGTGGGGGGCATAATTTATCTCTTCGCCCAGGCTTGGGCAAGAGATGTCCAGGATCCCTGGGCTTTAGAGATCATATCTCAGGGATATCTTCTGGACTTCAAAGCTTCTCCTCCAAAAGGGAGATTTCATCTTTCAAGGCTGTCAACAAACCAGCTAAAGAGAAAAGCGTTTCTACGCTGTGTACAAGACCTTTTACTAATGGGAGTGATCCATCCAGTTCCGCGGTCGGAACACGGACAAGGGTTTTACTCAAATCTGTTTGTGGTTCCCAAGAAAGAGGGAACCTTCAGACCAATTTTGGACTTAAAGATCCTAAACAAATTCCTAAGAGTTCCATCGTTCAAAATGGAGACTATTCGGACAATCTTGCCTATGATCCAAAGGGGTCAATACATGACCACAGTGGATTTAAAGGATGCCTATCTCCACATACCGATTCACAAGGATCATTATCGGTACCTAAGGTTTGCCTTCCTAGACAGGCATTATCAGTTTGTAGCTCTTCCCTTCGGGTTAGCCACGCTCCAAGAATCTTTACAAAGGTTCTGGGCTCTCTTCTGTCGGTACTAAGACCGCGAGGAATTTCGGTAGCTCCGTACCTAGACGACATTCTGATACAAGCGTCAAGTTTCCAGACTGCCAAGTCTCATACAGAGTTGGTTCTGGCATTTCTAAGGTCGCATGGGTGGAAGGTGAACGTAGAAAAGAGTTCTCTAAGGCCACTCACAAGAGTTCCTTTCTTGGGGACTCTTATAGATTCTGTAGAAATGAAAATGTACCTGACAGAAGACAGGTTAACAAAACTTCTAAATGCTTGCCGTGTCCTTCATTCCATTCAACACCCGTCAGTGGCTCAATGCATGGAGGTAATCGGCTTAATGGTAGCGGCAATGGACATAGTACCTTTTGCACGCCTGCATCTCAGACCACTACAATTGTGCATGCTAAGTCAGTGGAATGGGGATTACTCAGATTTGTCCCCTATGCTGAATCTGGATCAAGAGACCAGAGATTCTCTTCTGTGGTGGCTTTCTCGGCCACATCTGTCCAGGGGAATGCCCTTCAGCAGGCCAGACTGGACAATTGTAACAGACGCCAGCCTACTTGGTTGGGGCGCTGTCTGGAATTCCCTGAAGGCTCAGGGATCATGGACTCAGGAGGAGAGTCTCCTTCCAATAAACATTCTGGAATTGAGAGCAGTTCTCAATGCTCTTCTGGCTTGGCCTCAGCTAGCAACTCTGAGGTTCATCAGGTTCCAGTCGGACAACATCACGACTGTGGCTTATATCAACCATCAGGGAGGGACAAGGAGTTCCCTAGCGATGATGGAAGTTTCAAAGATAATTCGCTGGGCAGAGTCTCACTCTTGCCACCTGTCAGCGATCCACATCCCAGGCGTGGAGAACTGGGAGGCGGATTTCCTAAGTCGCCAGACTTTTCATCCGGGGGGAATGGGAACTTCACCCGGAGGTATTTGCACAACTGCTTCGGCGTTGGGGCAAACCAGATCTGGATCTCATGGCGTCTCGCCAGAACGCCAAGCTTCCTTGTTACGGATCAAGATCCAGGGACCCGGAAGCGTTTCTGATAGATGCTCTGACAGCACCTTGGGTTTTCAACATGGCTTATGTGTTTCCACCCTTCCCGATACTTCCTCGTCTGATTGCCAGGATCAAGCAGGAGAGAGCATCGGTGATTCTAATAGCGCCTGCGTGGCCACGCAGGACCTGGTATGCAGATCTAGTGGACATGTCGTCCTGTCCACCATGGTCTCTGCCTCTGAGACAGGACCTTCTGGTTCAGGGTCCTTTCAAACATCCAAATCTAATTTCTCTGAGGCTGACTGCATGGAGATTGAACGCCTGATTCTATCAAAGCGTGGGTTCTCGGAGTCAGTGATTGATACCTTAATACAGGCTAGGAAACCTGTTACCAGGAAACTTTATCATAAAATATGGCGTAAATACTTACATTGGTGCAAATCCAAGAGTTACTCATGGAGTAAGGTTAGGATTCCTAGGATATTGTCTTTTCTACAAGAAGGCTTAGAAAAGGGTTTATCTGCTAGTTCGTTAAAGGGACAGATCTCAGCTCTGTCCATTTTTTTGCACAAGCGTCTGTCTGAAGTTCCAGACGTTCAGGCTTTTTGTCAGGCTTTGGCCAGGATTAAGCCTGTGTTTAAAACTGTTGCTCCGCCATGGAGCTTAAACTTAGTTCTTAATGTTTTACAGGGTGTTCCGTTTGAACCCCTTCATTCCATTGATATCAAGCTGTTATCTTGGAAAGTTCTATTCCTAATGGCTATTTCCTCGGCTCGAAGAGTCTCTGAGTTATCAGCCTTACATTGTGATTCCCCTTATCTGATTTTTCATTCAGACAAGGTAGTTCTGCGTACTAAACCTGGGTTCTTACCTAAGGTAGTCACCAACAGGAATATCAATCAAGAGATTGTTGTTCCTTCATTGTGCCCTAACCCTTCCTCAAAGAAGGAACGACTTCTGCACAATCTGGACGTCGTCCGTGCCCTGAAATTTTATTTGCAGGCAACTAAAGATTTTCGACAAACTTCTTCCCTGTTTGTCGTTTATTCTGGACAAAGGAGAGGTCAAAAGGCTTCGGCTACCTCTCTCTCTTTTTGGCTTCGTAGCATAATACGTTTAGCCTATGAGACTGCTGGACAGCAGCCTCCTGAAAGAATTACAGCTCATTCCACTAGAGCTGTGGCTTCCACCTGGGCCTTTAAGAATGAGGCCTCTGTTGAACAGATTTGCAAGGCTGCGACTTGGTCTTCACTTCACACCTTTTCAAAATTTTACAAATTTGACACTTTTGCTTCTTCGGAGGCTGTTTTTGGGAGAAAGGTTCTTCAGGCAGTGGTTGCTTCCGTGTAAAGGTCCTGCCTGTCCCTCCCGTCATCCGTGTACTTTTAGCTTTGGTATTGGTATCCCATAAGTAATAGATGACCCGTGGACTGACTACACTTAACAGGAGAAAACATAATTTATGCTTACCTGATAAATTCCTTTCTCCTGTAGTGTAGTCAGTCCACGGCCCGCCCTGTTTTTACGGCAGGTCTAAATTTTAAATTAAACTCCAGTCACCACTGCACCCTATAGTTTCTCCTTTCTCGTTTGGTTTTGGTCGAATGACTGGGTATGACGTAGAGGGGAGGAGCTATATAGCAGCTCTGCTTGGGTGATCCTCTTGCACTTCCTGTTAGGGAGGAGATATAATCCCATAAGTAATGGATGACCCGTGGACTGACTACACTACAGGAGAAAGGAATTTATCAGGTAAGCATAAATTATGTTTTCTTTCCATAAGACAGGGAGAGTCCTCAACTTCATTCCTTACTGTTGGGAAATACAACACCTGGCCATCAGGAGGAGGCAAAGACACACTAGAGGAGGATGGCAGAGAAGTTTTTAGAAGATTCGGAAAGTGCTTAAGTGGGTATGTTCCCTTCAAGAAAGGACTGACATTTTAAGTATTCATATAAACCTCTCAGTGAGAGTATTGATGAATGTTAAGAGTCTGTAGATGCAGGGAAAGTTTTTTTTTTACATGAAGCGATCCAGACTGTCTAAGAGCTCCTGGGCAATCCGTGTTAATGAGTTACACTGCTTTCCTTTTTACACTCGGTCCCTGTCATAACACTGCGGCAAGGCTGTCACACTTGAAAGGCTGTATCTGTTCCACAGCATAGATCCTGGATGGCAAGTCCGCTTTATTTTACTATTTAGCAGGGACTCCTATTATTAGGGTCACAGTGTGACTCCTCATAACCTCAATAGAATCAAGGGTTAATATATCCTTTAATTCAGAGATTAATGTGGAACAGTTTGGGGAAATATGTACTGCTTTGTTCTCTTAAGGAACACATTGTGAAGGTTTGAAGTCAAATAGACTGATTACTCTTGGCAACGGAACAGGCAGGTTTCACTTTCGTTTTTTTATGGGTGGCCCAGCTTCTAATAATTTTGTGAGCTTTTTCTCATAGTAGGGGAGGTCCCTTCTTGCGCACCACGTAATCGGTGCAGCTCAATTTTCCTTGCGATCCTACTGCAGGAACTCTGGCAATCGTACGGAGAACATTTTATAACTGTCTGGGCCTATGAGGTGGTAAGAACCCCAGCCATTGTGTTTATAAAGGTGCCTCTTTTTATTAATAAATCGGACAAGTCCCAGAGAAATTGTTGTTTTAATATGTTTTCTTACTGTGGGATTGCATCTCCTGAAATGGAGGACTCTGATAATACGTTAGAAGGTTCTGCACCTTCTATTCTAAATATTAATACCTGTTTATACTGTGAGGAGGCGGTGGTTCGTCCACCTGCTCAATTTTGTTCCGTTTGCCTGGGTACGTTCTAAAGTCTAAGAAGGGAGCTAAATCTGCTACCCCCCCCCTAGCATAATTAGTCCCTCTTAGCTTTCAAACTTTCAGGATTCTGTGGTCCGGGAGATGCTTACCCTTTTTCCTTAAACCGCTTCACATGCAGTTCCCCACGGCACACCTAATACTCCGGCTGAAGGGGGCCTTTTTCCAGCGGACTTTACCACGCAGTTGCAATCTTCTGTGTCTGCGGCCTTGAGTGCCTTACCTATCTCTGTTAAACGAAAGAGAAAGGTTAAACATAGTCCTACTGAATTAGATTCAGCTATTTTCCAATTGGATTTAGCCAGTATGTCTCAATTGTCCGAGGATGAGTTAACCTCTGTAGCATCAGAGGGTGAACTCTCGGAGTCGGAGACTTCATTTACTAAACCCCCCTCCTTCCGATTTAAGATTGAGAATCTGCATTTTTTACTAAAGGAGGCTCTGTCTACTTTGGAGGTTTCAGAAACAAAACTGCCTGAGGAACCTAAGATTCCTAAGTTAGACAGGGTTTATGAGGACAGGAAAGTCCCGCTAACCTTTCTTGTCCCGGTTCGCATAACGAATATCCGTAGTGAATGGGAAAGAGTTGGAACTCTTTTTTTTCCCCTTCATCAACTTTTAAGAAGTTATTCCCGGTCCCTGATTCTCAGCTGGAATTGTGGGGTTCCATCCCTAAGGTGGATGGTGCCATTTTGACGCTAGCTAAGCGTAACACTATTACTCTGGAATATAGTTCTTTCTTTAGGGAACCTATGGACTAGAAGTTGGAAAGTTACCTAGAATGTTCCAACACACTGGATTTTTATTTCAACTGGCGGCAGCGGTTGCCAGTGTGGCTGCTACCTACTGGTTTGACTCTGTCATAACTTATCAAGGTGGAATCTCCCCTCAAGGATTAAGGCCTTCAGAATAGCTAACTCCTTTATCTGTGATGCAAATCATATGCCTGAACGCAAGGGCTTCAGACTTTGCGGTCCTAGCTTGCAGGGCTCTCTGGTTGAAATCTTGGTCTGCGGATATGGTTTCTAAATCCAGACTCCTTTCCTTACCTTTCAAGGAGAAGATTTTATTTGGTGCAGGCCTGGACTCTCATTTCTACAGTTACCGGAATGAAAGGTGCTTTCCTTCCGCAGGATAAGAACAGACCTAAGGGTTGGCAGTGTTCTAATTTTCGTTCATACAAGTCCAAGAGAACTCAATCATCCTCCAATCCTGAGCAACCCAGGAGTACCTGGAAACCTGCTCTGTTCTGGAATAAGTCCAAGCAAACTAAGAAGCCTGCAGATAACCAATCTGCATGAAGGGGCAGCCCCCGATACGGGATTGGATCAAGTAGGAGGCAGACTGTCGTTTTTCTCACCGACGCTTGGTTTCAGGATGTTCAGAACCCTTGGGTACTGGAGGTTGTATGTCAAGGGTACAGGATAGGATTCAAATCTTATCCGCTCAGGGGCAGATTCCTCCTCTCCAGACTGTCTACAAGACCAGAGAAGAGGACAGCCTTTTTAGATTGCATAAGGGACCAATCCTCAGGAGTAATAGTCCCGGTACCTGCATCAGAAAGAGGTCTGGGATTCTATTCTTTGTGGTTCCCAAAAAGGAGTGAACTTTCTCTTGTAAAGGTGTATCCAGTCCACGGGTTCATCCATTACTTATGGGATATTCTCCTTCCCAACAGGAAGTTGCAAGAGGACACCCACAGAAGAGCTGTCTATATAGCTCCTCCCCTAACTGCCACCCCCAGTCATTCTCTTGCAACTCTCGACAAGAAAGGAAGTATCAAGAGAGATGTGGTGACTTAGTGTAGATTTTTACCTTCAATCAAGAGTTTATTTTTAAACGGTACCGGCGTTGTACTGTTTTACTCTCAGGCAGAAATTGGAAGAAGAATCTGCCTGGAGGTTGATGATCTTAGCGGTTTGTAACTAAGGTCCATTACTGTTCTCACACATAACTGAAGAGTATGGAAAGAAAACTTTAGTTGGGGGGACGGTTTGCAGATCACCTGCTTTGAGGTATGTGCAGTATATTATTTTCTAGAGAGATAAGGTCTAGAAAATGCTGACAGTGCCTGATATATTTGAGGTAAGCCTGATACATTGATTTAACGACTGGGATCATGCTTACAAGATAAGGGCAATATTCATGTTAACTCTCATATTACTTAGTGTAAAAACGTTTGCATAACTTACAGAAAAAAACGTTTTTTCTCTGAGGGTGATAAATCTTTATTTGGGGCCTAGTTTTCCACATGGCTTGTTAGATTACTCCTAGGAGTACTTTTTAAAGGCCCTCTGACATTGAGTGCATGGTGGGAGGGGCCTATTTTCGCGCACTTTATGCGCAGTTGATATTCAGACTGAGACATCCAGCTTCCCTAAAGGAGTCTTCTGGCATCTAGGACCACTATAGAGGGTTTGTTTCCTGCAAAAATAGTGTTTAAGGGCAGGTAGGAGCCACAGCAGAGCTGTGGCAGTGTGTTTGACTGTTTTTTAACGGTTTTACCATTTTTCTAATCCGGTTTGGGGCCTAAGGGGTTAATCATCCATTTGCAAGTGGGTGCAATGCTGCTTTAGTCTCTTATACACACTGTAAAAATTTCGTAGAGTTTACTACTTTTTAACACTGTTTTGCAGTTTGTGGTAGTTTTTTTCTCTTAAAGGCACAGTACCGTTTTTGTTTAATTGCTTTTTCACATTTATCAAAGTGTTTTCCAAGCTTGCTGGTCTCATTACTAGTCTGTTAAACATGTCTGACATAGAGGAAACTCCTTGTTCATTATGTTTAGAAGCCATTGTAGAACCCCCTCTTAGAATGTGTACCAAATGCACTGACCTGTCTATAAGTAAAAGCCATAATATGATCTTTATAAAAGATTTATCACCAGAGGTTTCTCAGACTGACAAAAGGGAGGTTAAACCACCTAGCTCTCCCAATGTGTCAGAACCTATATCTCCCGTGCAAGTGACGCCTAGTACATCTGGCGCGTCCAATGCGTTTACCTTTCAAGACATGGCGGCAGTTATGAATCATACCCTCACAGAGGTATTGTCCAAACTGCCAGGGTTACATGGAAAGCGTGACAGCTCTGGGGTTAGAACAAATACAGAGCTTTCTGACGCTTTAGTAGTTATGTCTGATATACCCTCACAATGTACAGAAGCCGAAGCAGGAGAGCTTCTATCTGTGGGTGACATTTCTGATTCAGGGAAGGCGTTACTTCAGTCTGACTCTGAAATGACAGCATTTAAATTTAACACTTGTTGCTCAGGTAGGTTTTAGCGACTCTGGATGACTGTGACACTATTGTAGTCCCAGAGAAATTGTGTAAAATGGAAAAATACTTTGCAGTGCCGGTTTACACTGATGTTTTTCCAATCCCTAAGAGGTTTTCAGAAATTATTACGAAGGAATGGGATAGATCAGGTGTACCGTTCTCTCCCCCTCCTGCTTTTAAAAAGATGTTTCCCATAGATGCCGCTACATGGGACTCGTGGCAGACGGTCCCTAAGGTGGAGGGAGCAGTCTCTACCCTAGCTAAGCGTACAACTATCCCCGTCGAGGACAGTTGTGCTTTCCTAGATCCAATGGATAAAAAATTAGAGGGTTTCCTTAAGAAAATCTTTATACAACAAGGTTTTATTCTCCAGCCTTTTGCATGCATTGCCCCAGTCACTGCTGCCGCGGCTTTCTGGTTCGAGTCTCTTGAAGAGGCTCTACAGGTGGAGACCCCGTTGGGTGATATCCTAGACAGGCTTAAAGCCCTTAAGTTAGCCAATTCATTTATTTCTGACGCCGTGTTTCATTTAACAAAGCTAACGGCTAAGAATTCAGGTTTTGCCATTCAGGCGCGTAGGGCGCTATGGCTTAAATCCTGGTCAGCTGACGTTACTTCAAAGTCTAAGCTTCTCAACATCCCCTTCAAAGGGCAGACCCTTTTCGGGTCTGGACTGAAGGAGATCATTTCTGATATTACTGGAGGAAAAGGCCACGCCCTTCCCCAGGATAGGTCCAACAAATTAAGGACCAAACCGACTAATTTTCGTTCCTTTCTAAACTTCAAGAGTGGCGCAGCTTCATCTTCCTCTACTGCAAAACAAGAAGGAAATTTTGCCCAGTCCAAGCCAGTCTGGAGACCTAACCAGGCTTGGAATAAGGGAAAGCAGGCCAAAAAATCTGCTTTTGCCTCTAAGACAGCATGAAGGAGTAGCCCCCAATCCGGGACCGGATCTAGTTGGGGGCAGTCTTTCTCTATTAGCCCAGGATCCCTGGGCTCTGGAGATTGTTTCCCAGGGATATCTTCTGGATTTCAAAGCCTCATCTCCAAAGGGGAGATTTCATCTCTCACAATTATCTGCATACCAGATAAAGAGAGAGGCATTCTTACGTTGTGTTCAAGACCTTCTGGTTATGGGAGTGATCCACCCAGTTCCAAGGGAGGAACAGGGGCAGGGATTCTATTCAAATCTGTTTATAGTTCCCAAAAAGAGGGAACTTTCAGACCAATCTTGGATCTCAAGATCCTAAACAAATTTCTCAGAGTCCCATCCTTCAAGATGGAGACAATCCAAACCATCCTCCCTATGATCCAGGAGGGTCAATATATGACTACCGTGGACTTAAGGGATGCTTATCTCCACATTCCGATACACAGAGATCATCATCTGTTTCTCAGGTTTGCCTTCCTAGACGGGCATTACCAGTTTGTGGCTCTTCCCTTTGGGTTAGCCATGGCACCAAGAATCTTTACGAAGGTTCTAGTGTCCCTTCTGGCGGTTCTAAGGCCACGAGGCATAGCAGTGGCTCCTTACCTAGACGACATTCTGATACAGGCGTCGAATTTTCAAATCGCCAAGTCCCATACGGACATTGTTCTGGCATTCCTGAGGTCTCACGGGTGGAAGGTGAACGAAGGAAAGAGTTCTCTCTCCCCTCTCACAAGAGTTTCCTTCCTAGGAACTCTGATAGATTCAGTAGAAATTAAGATTTTTCTGACAGAGGTCAGGTTGTCAAAGCTTCTAACTTCCTGCCGTGCTCTTTATTCCACTTCTCAGCCGTCAGTGGCTCAGTTTATGGAAGTAATCGGCTTAATGGTAGCGGCAATGGACATAGTTCCGTTTGCCCGCCTACATCTCAGACCACTGCAACTTTGCATGCTCAATCAGTGGAATGGGGATTACACAGATTTGTCCCCTCTGCTAAATCTGGATCAAGAGACCAGGGATTCTCTTCTCTGGTGGCTATCTCGGGTCCATCTGTCCAGGGGAATGAGCTTCCGCAGGCCAGAATAGACTATAGTGACGACAGATGCCAGCCTTCTGGGCTGGGGCGCAGTCTGGAACTCCCTGAAGGCTCAGGGTTCGTGGACTCAGGACGAAGCCCTCCTTCCGATAAACATTCTGGAACTAAGAGCGATATTCAATGCTCTTCAGGCTTGGCCTCAGCTAGCTGCAGTCAGGTTCATCAGATTTCAGTCGGACAACATCACGACTGTAGCCTATATCAACCATCAGGGGGGAACAAGGAGCCCCCTGGCAATGTTGGAGGTCTCACAGATAATTCTATGGGCAGAGGTTCACTCTTGCCATCTCTCAGCTATCCATATCCCAGGAGTAGAGAACTGGGAGGCGGATTTCCTAAGTCGGCAGACTTTTCATCCGGGGGAGTGGGAGCTCCATCCGGAGGTATTTGTCCAGTTGATTCAACTATGGGGCAAACCAGAACTGGATCTCATGGCGCCTCGTCAGAACGCCAAGCTTCCTCGTTACGGGTCCAGGTCCAGGGATCCCAAGGCAGCGCTGATAGATGCTCTAGCAGTGCCCTGGTCCTTCAGCCTGGCTTATGTGTTTCCACCGTTTCCTCTGCTCCCTCGTTTGATTGCCAAGATCAAGCAGGAGAGAGCTTCTGTGATTTTGATAGCTCCTGTGTGGCCATGCAGGACTTGGTATGCAGATCTGGTGGACATGTCATCCTTTCCACCATGGACTCTGCCGCTAAGGCAGGACCTTCTACTTCAAGGTCCTTTCAAACATCCAAATCTAATTTCTCTGCGTCTGACTGCTTGGAGATTGAACGTTTGATTCTATCAAAGTGTGGTTTTTCCGAGTCGGTCATTGATACCTTAATTCAGGCTTGAAAGCCTGTCACCAGGAAAATCTATCATAAGATATGGTGTAAATATCTTCATTGATGTGAATCCAAGGGTTACTCATGGAGTAAGGTCAGGATTCCTAGAATCTTATCCTTTCTCCAAGAGGGATTGGAGAAAGGATTGTCAGCTAGTTCCTTAAAGGGACAGATTTCTGCTCTGTCTATTCTTTTGCACAAACGTCTGGGTGAGGTTCCAGACATTCAGGCGTTTTGTCAGGCTTTAGTTAGAATCAAGCCTGTGTTTAAACCTGTTGCTCCGCCATGGAGTTTAAATTTAGTTCGTAAGGTTCTTCAAGGGGTTTCGTTTGAACCTTTGCATTCCATAGATATTAAGCTTTTATCTTGGAAAGTTCTGTTTTTAGTCGCTATCTCCTCGGCTCGAAGAGTTTCGGAGTTATCTGCTTTACAGTGTGATTCCCCTTATCTGATTTTCCATGCAGATAAGGTAGTTTTGCGTACCAAGCCTGGGTTTCTTCCTAAGGTAGTATCTAATAACAATATCAATCAGGAGATTCTTGTACCTTCATTATGTCCTAATCCTTCCTCAAAGAAGGAACGTCTTTTACACAATCTTGATGTGGTTCGTGCTAAGTTTTATTTACAAGCTACGAAGGATTTTCGTCAAACATCTGCTTTGTTTGTTGTCTACTTTGGACAGAAGGGAGGCCAAAAGGCTTCGGCAACTTCTCTTTCTTTTTGGCTGAGAAGCATAATCCGCTTAGCTTATGAGACTGCTGGCCAGCAGCCTCCTGAAAGAATTACAGCTCATTCCACTAGAGCGGTGGCTTCCACATGGGCTTTTAAAAATGAGGCCTCAGTTGAACAGATTTGTAAGGCGGCGACTTGGTCTTCGCTTCATACTTTTTCTAAATTCTATAAATTTGATACTTTTGCTTCTTCGGAGGCTATTTTTGGGAGAAAGATCTTACAGGCAGTGGTGCCTTCCGTTTAAGTTCCTGCCTTGTCCCTCCCTTCATCCGTGTCCTAAAGCTTTGGTATTGGTATCCCACAAGTAATGGATAAACCCGTGGACTGGATACACCTTTACAAGAGAAAACAAAATTTATGCTTACCTGATAAATGTATTTCTCTTGTGGTGTATCCAGTCCACGGCCCGCCCTGTCATTTTAAGGCAGGTGTTTTTTATTTTTAAACTACAGTCACCACTGCACCCTATAGTTTCTCCTTTTTTCTTGCTTGTCTTCGGTCGAATGACTGGGGGTGGCAGTTAGGGGAGGAGCTATATAGACAGCTCTGCTTTGGGTGTCCTCTTGCTACTTCCTGTTGGGAAGGAGAATATCCCACAAGTAATGGATGAACCTGAGGACTGGATACACCACAAGAGAAATAAATTTATCAGGTAAGCATAAATTTGGTTTTTCGTTCAATTCTAGACTTGAAGTGCCTAAACAAATTTCTAAGTGTCCCCTCCTTCAAGATGGAGATGATCATATCGATCGGTTATAGAATCGGTATCCATGAGGATCTTTCTAACAGATCGGGGACGTCGCAAGCTGATATCAGCGTGGCTTGCCCTCCAGGCCGCCTCAAGATCTTTGGTGGCCCAATGCATGGAGGTGATTGGACTCATGGTGTCCTGTATGGACATTATTCCTTTTGCCAGATTCCGTCTCAGACCTTTACAACTATGCATGCTGAGACAATGGAACGGCGATCATTCTGACCTGTCCCAACAGATTTGTATTGGACAGCCTGTCGATAGATTTGCTCTCTTGGTGGCTTTGTCAAGATCATCTGTCTCAAGGCACGTGCTTCTTAAACCATTCTGTTAGATTCAGACTGGCGAGCAGTCTGGGCTACCAGGAAAGCACAGTGTTTGTGGACTCGAGGAGTCTACTCTTTCAACATATATTTTGGAACTGCGGGCAATCTTTAATGCGCTCAAGGCTTTCCCCCAGCTTACTTTGTCCCAGTTTAGTTTGTTCCAGTTTATCAGATTCCAATCAGACAATATAACTTTGGTCGCCTACATAAACTTTCTAGGAGGAACAAGGAGTTCCTTAGTGATGAGGGAGGTGTCCACATTCTTAAATTGGGCTGAAGCCCTCAATTGTATGCTGTCAGTGATCCACATTCCGGGTGCGGACTACTGGGTAGCAGACTTCCTTAGCAAACAATCCTTTTCCCCGGGGGAATGGTCCCTCCACCCTGAGGTGTTTGCAGAGATTTGCAGCAGATGGGGGATGCCAGAGAGAGATCTCATGGCCTCTCGTCTCAATGCCAAACTATCCAGGTATGGGTCGAGATCGAGGGATCCTCAAGCAGAGTTAATAGACGCTCTAGCGGTTTCATGGAGGTTAAGACTCTTATCTCTTTCCTCCATTTCCTTTTTACCCTTGTGTGGTGGCCCGCATCAAGCAAGAGCAAGCATCAGTGATTCTAATTTCTCCATCCTGGGCGCGAAGGACCTGGTTTGCGGATCTGGCGAGAACGTCCTCTTCTACTCCGTGGAGGTTGCCACAATTGTATCCTTTCTCCAGGATGGTTTGGAGAAGGGTCAATCTGTCAGTTCTTTGAAGGGACAGATGTCGACTCTGTCGATGTTGCTGCACAAGAGGATAGCTGAGCTCTGTTAACACTCTGAGTAGGATCAGACCTGTGGCTCCGCTTTGGAGTCTCAATCTTGTTCTACCTGTTTTGCAGCAGGCTCCGTTTGAGCCTATGCATGTTGTTGACATTAAACTGTTATCTTGGAAGGTTTTGTTTGTTAGCCAGTACCTATGCTCGTAGAGTCTCTGAGATTTCGTCTTTAATGTGTAACTCCCCTTACCTTGTTTTTCATGCCGATAAGGCAATTTTATGCACAAGGTTAGGTTTCTTTTCTAAGGTGGTGTCAGATCGTAACATTAATCAAGAGATTGTTCTTCTTTGTGTCCCATTCCTTCAGTGAAGGAACGTTTGCTTTACAATCTGGATGCGGTTTGTTCTTTGAAGTTTTACCTTCAGGCTACTAAGAAGTTCAGACAATCTTCATCTTTGTTGGTTGTTTATGCGGGTAGACTTAAGGTTCAGAAGGCCACTGTCTTCTTTGTCTTTTTGATTAAGGTGTGTCATCTGCTTGGCTTATGAAAAAGCTGGACAGCAGTCTCCTGAGAGGATCACGGCTCATTCCACTAGAGCAGTAGCTTCTTCCTGGACTTTTAAGAAGGAAGCCTCTATGGATCAGCTTTGTAAGGCGGCTACCTGGTCCTCCTTACATACTTTTTTCTAAACTTTACAAATTTGATGTTTGCTTTAGTAGAAGCAGCTTTTGGGAGAGAGGTTTTACAGGCTGTGGTGCCCTCAGATTAGGGTCCGCATTTTTCCTGTTCCCTCCCGTTATTCCTTCAGTGTCCTCTGGAGCTTGGGTATTGTTTTCCCAGCAGTAAGGAATGAAGTTGTGGACTCTTTGCCTTATGGAAAGAAAACAAAATGTATGCTTACCAGATAAATTCCTTTCTTTCCTGGCAGGGGAGAGTCCATGACCCCGCCCGTTAGAATTTTTTGGGCGGCCCCCTTTTTGTTTTTCTTCTAGCAACTTTATACCCTGATGTTTCTCCTACTTTTCCTTGTTCCCTCGGCTGAATGACTTGGGGAAGTGGGAGGAATATTTAAGCCTTTGGCTGGGGTGTCTTTGCCTCCTCCTGGTGGCCAGGTGATGTATTTACCAACAGTAAGGAATGAAGTTGTGTACTCTCCCTGCCAGGAAAGAAAGGAATTTATATGGTAAGCATAAATTTTGTTCCGTATTATGATCACTGTTCTTTTTAGGACTCTTTTAGTAGGTTCACAACTTGGCTGATGTTACTGACAACTTGGCTAAAATTTTAGCCAATATTAAGCTAAAATTATCTCTCATGAAAAATGTTCTATTTTTATTGCACAAATCATCATTTAAATAGATGTATGTTAAATTATGCAATTAATTTGTGCTGGATAGCAGAAAATGAAATTAATATTAGAAAATATTACACTGCCCCCACCCGGCTCCTTTATAATGCCACCTGGCTGGCAAAATTTTCTGTGGAGAAAACAGATGATGGTAATCCATAGGAATCCATAACGTACGATATAATTCTCACCACTTGTGTGAGGCCAAGAACCCACACACAAAATTTAATCCCTCCAATCTCTCTCTAGTTTTTTTCTTTGCCTCCCAGGAGTAGGTTGAGAATAGGTGTTTCAGCTACTTGCTTATGCATTTATATATTAAAGCTCAGATCAATGTGAGACCCTTCATTTTTGGGACATATCACTCAGAAAGAAGACAGAATGAATTTCCAGCATGAGTGATACATGGACATAGGAATATCCTGTTATATGCACAGTATCTACCTAGGGATTTCAACCATAACTACCCTCAGATTTTGCGGGACATGTCCCTTTGCTTCCCTCTGTGGGATAATTGTATTTCCTTAAAAATCCTCTGCTGTACTTGTACAAGCACATGATGGGCTCTGTACTAGATACTGCTGCAGTGTGGTGCCTGGTAAGCCAGTGGAGGGGCGCTACTTCAGGTAAGCCACTTATCATAGCACAGGCAAAGCTCACAGGCTATTAGAAGGTACTCTCATACAGGTAGAGCATTGCCAGTGGACTTAGCCTGCCCTCCTACAGTCACATACATTTTCCTGAATCAGAAACATAACTGCCCTACATCACTTAGAAGGGCATATACAGATCACTGACACCCTTTGGCAGTCCTGGGCCGCTCTCTTTTAGTTTTTTAACTCTCAGCATGTGGTTTGGCTTTGCAGCATATCAGAAATATGTTGGGGGTATATTTTAATGTTTTTAGACTAAACTTTATTTAGCCTTATTTGATAATTTTCTCTCCTCTGAGGCACTGGTATTTCACCAGCCAGTTGCCCTGCCCTCTGCAGCTGGGGAGTAAAGACTCTTTTTAAAGCATCTGCCTCTTATTTTCTACTAAATTCATCCTCAATTTGTGTCCTGTCACTGTAGGGGGTGAGTACCCACGCAGGAGCTGCTAAGGGATCACTGCAATTTTGTCAGGCTGTTTCTTCTAGGGCCTTTTTGCTGCCTTACCCTTATCAGAGGTATTAATTGCAAGTGTAGTGGGCTCTCTAACATTTATATTTAACAGTGTATGTGTGCTTGTTTACACTCTGCTATATTTGTAAGTTTTGCACATAATGGAACATGGTGAATCTGTCCCCACACACTTTATAAAAGGGTTTGATTAATAGTTTTTAATAACTCTCCTTGTACATCTTTTTTTGACTGTTTTGCAAAACTGTTCCAGTGTGCCAGATTAATCAACTTTGCAATAGTTTGCATGCAGATTCAGCAGCATTCTTCTACTTCCTCTAAGGAGTTATGCCCTGTTCCTGTGTTTGTTACTTATGGAGTTACTGACTTTTCCCTGAGTTTAAGAATAATTTACAAAGTGCTTTATCAGAATATTTAGCGGCTATCCCCAAGCCAAGTAAGCCCTTAAAATGGTTAACTTCTTTATATGTGACGCAGTAATGGGCATCAAGATTGATGTAAAAATTATGTCTACGGCAGTTATTGTAAGAAGTGCCTTATGGTCAGCTGACATGGTTTATAAAAAAAAGTCTCTTTCCAATGGAAAATTTTATTTAGCTCTGATTTTTGCTCATTTATTTAGACTTTTACTGGTGGAAAAAGGAGCTTTTCTCCCTCAGGACTAAAAATCTGAGAGAAAACAAAGCTAGTTATTGGTTTTGTTCCTTTCGTTCCTCAGGAGATCAGAAGTCGTCCTCTTCTCAAAAGTCTTAGCTCTCCAAACTGCCCTGGAAGCTTGGTTCTTCCAGGGCAAAGAACAAACAGTCCAAGAAAACCAACCCCAATTCAAAAACTGTTTTAAGGTGGTGCGGCTCCCAGACCCGAAATTGTTCTGTGGTAGGGGGCAGACTGAGTCTTTTCCAGAAGGCCAGGTTTTATTCGGTCAAGGGCCCTTGGTTTCAAAACCTTATAGCCCATGGTTACTGGATAGGCTTCATCTCCAGGCCTCCTTGAGGTTAATTCCTTCTGTCTTATTTCCTCAAAAATCATGTAAAGGTGGCTTTCTTTATGCAATTATTTCAGTAATTCGGTATTGGGATAATTATTCCCATATCCTCTGTCGCAACATGGTCAGGGTTTTTACTTTAATCTGTTCATTGTTCCAAAGAATTTTACCTTTAATCCAACAAGGTCAATACATGTTGTCTATAACCCTCAAGGATGCATACCTGAACATTCCTATACACAATGATCACCAGTTCCTAAGGTTTGCATTCCTAGACAAACACTATCAATTTATCGCCCTTCCATTTGATCTGGCTACATCTCCACGCATCTTCTCAAAGGTGCTAGGAGCTCTGTTGTGATTAGAGGTCAGGGGATCTTAATGTCCCCTTATCTGGGCGATATCTTAGTGCATGTTCCTTACCTGCCTCTAGCTATTAACCATACTCGGTCTCCTATCCTTTCTCCAAGACTTCAGTTGGAGAATCAATTTTCCAAAGAGCTTTTTATCTCTAGCTACAAGGGTGTCCTTTCTAGAAGTCGTCATAGATGCAGTCCTTATGCATCTATCCCTGACAGAATTACACAGACTAAAGCTTCAGAAGGCATCTGTCCCTTCAATGTGCTTCATTTACCTCAGTAGCTCAATAATGGAGGTAGTGGGACTTATGGTTGTGTCTTCAGACGTAGTTCCATTTATCTGTCTCCACTTGTGACCCCTTCAACTGTCTATAATCAATCGGTGATCAAATAATTATCTGCAATTGGAACAGTTGATTGCTCTCGATTTATCTGTTAGACCATCTCTCTCTTGGTGGATACAAAGCTCTTCTTTGACCCTCAGGGCATCTTATCTTTGCCCATCTTGGGCTGTGGCGCATTCTGGAATTCTCCAAGAGCTCAAGAAGTTTGGTCCCCTCTGGAGGCCCCTCTTAAGAGGAAAGGTGTATCTGTTTCTATTCTGACAATATCACAGTGGTGGCCTACATAATTCGTCAAGGGGGAACCCGCAGTCCACTGACTTTTCAGGAAGCGTCCTAGATTCTATCTTGGACAGAGTAGTCAATGCTTCCTGCCAGCAGTTCACATTTTAGAATTGAACAATTGGGAAGCGTATTAGCTCTGTTGTCTGTCGGTTCATCCAGGAGAGTGGTCTGTCCATCATGTTTTCTTTGATCAAATGGGGTCTACCTGACATAGTTCTGATGGCTACTTCTGATGGCCTCCCATTTAAATCACAATCTTCCAATGTATTGTGCAAGATCAAGAGTTCTACAGGCTCAAATGATAAACCCCTTGGTGTGACCATGGAACTTTAATCTAGCATACTCGTTTCCTCTGTTTTGTTCTACTTCCAAGAGTAATTGCTGGAATCAAAGAGGAGTCTGCTTTGGTAATCTTGGTTTCTCCAGCCTGGCCCTGCAGAATTTAATATGTGGATCTAGTGTAGATGTACTCTTCTCCTCCATGGCTTCTTCCTCTGAATAGATCTCAATGGGAGAAAAGAAAGAAGAGGAGGGGGCCTAATAGTGCACTATGTATGTACGTCTCGTTTCGCACACTATTGTTTTTATACTCTCAAATGAATATGCACAATTCAGTGTGCTAGGCAGGCTGGGCCATTAGACTGCTGTCCAGCAAGCTTCTACCTCTGGGTATCATCTGGTATTCACTCAGGAATCCCGTGTCTTTTCACAATATTTACAACAATCAAGGGCCCCAAACTAATAGTGAAAACTTATAACATAGAAGCCTACAGGAGTTGTAAAACAAGTTTCCGTACTCACACAGGAACACAGAGTTGATAGCATAAAAGTTTGTTTTAATTAAAAACATAAACGTTACAAATTTTTTTAAAACCTTGCATCTCAATGGCCTGTTTTCCATTGTGTTTGCAAATCTCTAAGTTTGACGGTGTGGAGGTTAAACGCCTAGTTTTAAAACATAGGGTTCTTGTATTCAGTTATTGATTCTGATCCAGGCCAGAAAACCTGTTAACCAAAACATTATCAAAAAAATTGAGGGTATACTTTGGTGCTCTTCCAGAGGATTTTCTTCAGGATTCCAAGAATTCTTCAGTTTTTACAGGATGGCCTTGACAAGGATTTGTCTGTGAGCTCCCTTAAAGGTAAAATGTCTGCTTTATCTGTCTCTTTCGTAGAAAATTGGCTAAACTTCCCAAGGTTCAGACTTTTGTACTGTTGATAGTAAGAATAAGGCAAGTTGTTAAACTTATTTCTCCACACTGGAATTTTGAATCGGATTCTTTCTGTTCTGCAAGCTCCTCCTTTTTTGAACCAATGCATTCAATTGGTATCAAACTTGTATCCTGGAAAGTGATTTTTTTTTGTTAGCAATTTCCTCAGCTACTAGAGTTTCTGTTTTATCAGCTTTATCTATTGACTTTCTATTTTTAGTTTTTCACAAAGATAAAGCTGTAGTTTGTACTAAAATATGTTTTTCCTCCTAATGTTTTCTAAAAATATCTATCAGGAGATTGTTGTTCCTTTGTGTCCAGATCCTGCTAATTCTAAGGAAGACTTTTACATAATCTTGATGGAGTCAGAGCATTGAAGTTTTATCTTCAAACTACTAAGGAGTTCAGACAAACTTCCAGCTTATTTGTACATTACTCTGGGATTCATAAGGGACAGAAGGCTACTACTGTAGCTTTGGCCTCTTGGTTCAAACAGGTAATTAATAAGTCTTGGTGGCAGGAAGGTCACTCCCTAAACTTATTACATCTCATTCTACAAGTTCAGTTTCTTCCTCCTGGGTTTTCAAAAATGATGCATCTTTGGAGCAGATTTTGCAAAGCTGCTAAATGGTCTTCTCTGCATACCTTTTCAAAATGTTACCGCTTTGATGTTTTCGCTTCTTCGCAAGTAGCTTTTGACAGGAAAGTCTTGCAGGCCGCTGTGTCTGAAAAATAGGATCTTCCATAAATATGTCCCACCCATTCCATAACATGAGCTATCCGTTAAGGTATTTAAAAAAAATAAAAAAATTATTTTCTTTTGGGATGATAAGTCCATAGGCCCCACCCGTTTAAATGTTTTGGATGACCGTTCTAATTTGCACCTCTATAGACCCTGCTTTTTTTCTTTCCTATCTGTTTCCGTTTCTCTGCTCGGCTATATGTTAAACTAAGGAGAGGTGGGAGGGATTTAAGAACTTGTGTTGGTTCTTGGTTTCCTCCTTGTGGCGGGAATTATATCCCACATTATTTGGAGCCCTATGGGCTGCTATCATCCTGAAAGAAAATAATATACTAGGCAAGCATACATTTTGTTTTAGCTATAATATTGGCTAAATTTTTTGCCTCTTGGCCAGTAATATTAGCTGGATGGTGTACCCATTAAAAAGGTCCTTGGGAGAACACTGTACATATTCTAACCAGGAGTGAGACTATACCCACTAGTTCTGACTGTGGTTCTACAAGAATTTGAGGAACAAATCATTTTCCAGATTAAAAAGGACATTCCTGTCAAAAATAAATTGTGCCAAGATGAATGATTTCTTTGAATACTAACATGTTTGCAATATACATGTCTTTGCAAAAATGCTTCTAGTAAAAGCTATAACTGTTTTAGTGTTTTTCTGCACGTACATGTGAAGCGTAGCTAGATATTCTCAGTTCACCAGCATTTTAAAAGCTGCTGCTGATCAGAGCAATTATCAAATTGAGTCATTACCAGATGGTACAAGCACCTTAGGCTCTCTGAGCAAATGCTGTGTTTTAAATTGCTTATATGTGTAGATTACAAAACTGAAATGTCTCTGTGGATTTAAATTCTAGCTGGAATGTCCCTTTAGTCTTCCTTTTAGTAATAGGAAATACAATGAATTGTAAAAAAAAAAAAAAAAAAAAAAATCTTCTACAAAATATCAGTTATATAATACCAAAAAAACTTTAAAATTCAGATAGATTTAAAGCCCGTAGTAAACTAATATCTTTTGTGTACATATAGAAGACATAGTAAAGGTGTTAAAATGAGACTGTGGTTTAATCCTGAATGTTTTTTTTCTCCTTCTTTTAGGTTGTATGCAGGGTATGATAACATATCTCCCAGAGCTTATACCTCACCTTGTACAGTGCCTTTCTGACAAAAAGGCTCTTGTGCGCTCTATCACTTGTTGGACTCTTAGCCGATATGCGCACTGGGTAGTTAGCCAGCCACCAGACATGTATTTGAAGCCATTAATGACAGAACTGCTAAAACGCATCTTAGATAGCAACAAACGTGTACAAGAAGCTGCTTGCAGGTATTGTAAAAATGCTAATTTAAAAAAAAAAAAATCTTAATTTGTTCATTTACATTCAAAGTAACTAGTTTTAAAGCAGAGTTGGTCTCCTCATTACTGTGTTTTTCACTGAATGTGTGAAACTGTGTTTTACTGTATGTTGTAGATTCTCTGTAATTCGATGTTTTCTGGAGTGAGGGTGGCAATAATCCAGTTAAATTGATATAAAAACAGTACTCCTTTAGTTTAACAAAAAAAAGTGTTAAATCAAAGTAAACGTGTTATATATTTCTAAAAAAAAAATTTTAAACTGCAAATAACTTTGTGTTCTACAATTTCTGCATTTAGAACCGCTAAGCCACATCCAAATCAGCGCATAGGTTGTTGGATAATTTTTTTACTTTTTTAATTTATCTGGTTACTGAATCTCATACACATCAGTCCAGTCATGGGATTCTTTAAATATTCAGACTCTGGTTCCTATGATGGTAGTACCTTGAATTTATCTTGAACCTAAGTATTGTTCTGTTTCTCAGGTTTTTCATCTGGTTAATAGTTGTCATCTCCTAGGGGTTTTCTACCAGTTTGTGAATCTGACATAGTTCACATTTAGATCTTAGTCTTTTTTTTTTTTCAAACCTCTATTTCAGATGCTTTGCCAGACATAAATACTTAATCTCAATTTATGTGTGCTCCTGTAGCTATTTATTTCTCTTGTAAGGTGTATCCAGTCCACGGATCATCCATTACTTGTGGGATATTCTCCTTCCCAACAGGAAGCTGCAAGAGGATCACCCACAGCAGAGCTGTCTATATAGCTCCTCCCCTAACTGCCACTACCAGTCATTCTCAGCTCTCGACAACATAGGAAGTAGCTAGAGAGATGTGGTGAATTTATGTAGTTTATCTTCAATCAAAAGTTTATTATTTTCAAATGGTACCGGAGTTGTACTGTTTTAGCCTCAGGCAGAAAGTTGAAGAGTGGTTTTTGATGATCTTAGCAGGTTGTAACTAAGATCCATTGCTGTTCTCACACATAACTGAAGAGATGAGGTAACTTCAGCTGGGGGAATGGTGTGCAGTGTCTCCTGCTATGAGGTATGTGCAGTTTAAATTTTTCTAGAGAAATTAATATGCTAGAAAATGCTGTTAATACCGGATTTATTTAAGGTAAGCCTGATTACAGTGATTTAATAATGACTAGTATCATGCTTGCTGTAAAAGGTAATATTCTTATTACTTTCTCACATTACTGAAAATAAGATAACGTTTGCTGGAAGTGTTTAAACGTTTTTTCTACATATTGGTGATAAAACTTTATTGGGGCCCAGTTTTTTCCATATGGCTGGCTAGATTTTGCCTAGGGATAGTTTTTTTTTTGGCCCTCTCACTGTGAGTACAGGTTGGGAGGGGCCTAATTTCAGGCCTAAATCGTGCAGTAGTTTTTGCAGTTTGAGACTTCCAGCTTCCCTGAAGGAGTCCCATGAAAACTTAGGACCTCTACAAAGGGTTTTTGTGCCTTCAAAAGTCATTGTATGGGCAGGTAGGGCCACAGCAGAGCTGTGGCAGTTTGTTGTGACTGTTAACGTTTATTTCTTCTGTTAAGTGTGATCAGTCCACGGGTCATCATTACTTCTGGGATTTTACTCCTCCCCAACAGGAAGTGCAAGAGGATTCACCCAGCAGAGCTGCATATAGCTCCTCCCCTCTACGTCACTCCCAGTCATTCTCTTGCACCCAACGACTAGATAGGATGTGTGAGAGGACTATGGTGATTATACTTAGTTTTATATCTTCAATCAAAAGTTTGTTATTTTAAAATAGCACCGGAGTGTGTTATTACCTCTCTGGCAGAGTTTGAAGAAGAATCTACCAGAGTTTTGCTATGATTTTAGCCGGAGTAGTTAAGATCATATTGCTGTTCTCGGCCATCTGAGGAGTGAGGTAAACTTCAGATCAGGGGACAGCGGGCAGATGAATCTGCATAGAGGTATGTAGCAGTTTTTATTTTCTGACAATGGAATTGATGAGAAAATCCTGCCATACCGATATAATGTCATGTATGTATACTTTACACTTCAGTATTCTGGGGAATGGTACTTCACTAGAATTACACTGTAAGAAATACATAAAGCTGTTTAATAACTAGAGATTATGTTTAACTTTTTTGCTGGAATGTAAAATCGATTTCATTTGCTGAGGTACTGTGTGAATAAATGTTTGGGCACTATTTTTCCACTTGGCAGTTGCTTAGTCTGTTTTTCTGACAGTTTCTGTTCTCCCTCACTGCTGTGTGTGAGGGGGGAGGGGCCGTTTTTTGGCGCTTTTACTATGCATCAAATATTTCAGTCAGCAACTCATTGTATTCCCTGCATGATCCGGTTCATCTCTATAGAGCTCAGGGGTCTTCAAAACTTATTTTGAGGGAGGTAATTTCTCTCAGCAGAGCTGTGAGAATTATAGTTTGACTGAGATAAAAAACGTTTATTCTGTAATTTGTTTCCTGATTTCAGAATTTGTTATCTTTGCTAATGGGATTAAACCTTTGCTAAAGTTGTGTTGTTTACAAGGATTGAGGCTATAACTGTTTCAATTTATTAATTTTCAACTGTCATAGATCTTCTGTGCTTCTTAAAGGCACAGTACGTTTTAATATTATTCTAATTGAATTGTATTTCCAAGTTGCAAGTTTATTTGCTAGTGTGTTAAACATGTCTGATTCAGAGGATGATACCTGTGTCATTTGTTGCAATGCCAAAGTGGAGCCCAATAGAAATTTATGTACTAACTGTATTGATGCTACTTTAAATAAAAGTCAATCTGTACAAATTGAACAAATTTCACCAAACAACGAGGGGAGAGTTATGCCGACTAACTCGCCTCACGTGTCAGTACCTACATCTCCCGCTCAGAGGGAGGTGCGTGATATTGTAGCGCCGAGTACATCTGGGCGGCCATTACAAATCACATTACAGGATATGGCTACTGTTATGACTGAGGTTTTGGCTAAATTACCAGAACTAAGAGGTAAGCGTGATCACTCTGGGGTGAGAACAGAGTGCGCTGATAATATTAGGGCCATGTCAGACACTGCGTCACAGGTGGCAGAACATGAGGACGGAGAACTTCATTCTGTGGGTGACGGTTCTGATCCAAACAGACTGGATTCAGATATTTCAAATTTTAAATTTAAACTGGAAAACCTCCGTGTATTACTAGGGGAGGTGTTAGCGGCTCTGAATGATTGTAACACAGTTGCAATACCAGAGAAAATGTGTAGGTTGGATAAATATTTTGCGGTACCGACGAGTACTGAGGTTTTTCCTATACCTAAGAGACTTACTGAAATTGTTACTAAGGAGTGGGATAGACCCGGTGTGCCGTTCTCACCCCCTCCGATATTTAGAAAAATGTTTCCAATAGACGCCACCACAAGGGACTTATGGCAAACGGTCCCTAAGGTGGAGGGAGCAGTTTCTACCTTAGCTAAGCGTACCACTATCCCGGTGGAGGATAGCTGTGCTTTTTCAGATCCAATGGATAAAAAGTTAGAGGGTTACCTTAAGAAAATGTTTGTTCAACAAGGTTTTATATTGCAACCCCTTGCATGCATTGCGCCGATCACGGCTGCAGCGGCATTCTGGATTGAGTCTCTGGAAGAGAACATTGGTTCAGCTACTCTGGACGACATTACGGACAGGCTTAGAGTCCTTAAACTAGCTAATTCATTCATTTCGGAGGCCGTAGTACATCTTACTAAACTTACGGCGAAGAATTCAGGATTCGCCATTCAGGCACGCAGGGCGCTGTGGCTAAAATCCTGGTCAGCTGATGTTACTTCTAAGTCTAAATTGCTTAATATACCTTTCAAAGGGCAGACCTTATTCGGGCCCGGGTTGAAAGAGATTATCGCTGACATTACAGGAGGTAAAGGCCATGCCCTGCCTCAGGACAAAGCCAAGACTAGACAGTCTAATTTTCGTTCCTTTCGTAATTTCAAAGCAGGAGCAGCATCAACTTCCTCTGCACCAAAACAGGAAGGAGCTGTTGCTCGCTACAGACAAGGCTGGAAACCTAACCAGTCCTGGAACAAGGGCAAGCAGACTAGGAAACCTGCTGCTGCCCCTAAAACAGCATGAATTGAGGGCCCCCGATCCGGGATCGGATCTAGTGGGGGGCAGACTTTCTCTCTTCGCCCAGGCTTGGGCAAGAGATGTTCAGGATCCCTGGGCGCTAGAGATAATATCTCAGGAATACCTTCTGGACTTCAAATACTCTCCTCCAAGAGAGAGATTTCATCTGTCAAGATTGTCAACAATCCAGACAAAGAAAGAGGCGTTTCTACGCTGCGTACAAGAGCTCTTGTTAATGGGAGTAATCCATCCAGTTCCACGATCGGAACAGGGACAGGGGTTTTACTCAAATCTGTTTGTGGTTCCCAAAAAAGAGGGAACTTTCAGACCAATCCTGGACTTAAAGATCCTAAACAAATTCCTAAGAGTTCCATCGTTCAAGATGGAGACTATTCGGACAATTTTACCTATGATCCAAGAGGGTCAATACATGACCACTGTAGATTTAAAAGATGCTTACCTTCACATACCGATTCACAAAGATCATTATCGGTACCTAAGGTTTGCCTTCCTAGACAGGCATTACCAGTTTGTGGCTCTTCCATTCGGATTGGCTACAGCTCCAAGAATCTTCACAAAGGTTCTGGGTGCTCTTCTGGCGGTACTAAGACCGCGGGGAATCTCGGTAGCTCCATACCTAGACGACATTCTGATACAAGCTTCAAGCTTTCAAACTGCCAAGTCTCATACAGAGTTAGTGCTGGCATTTCTAAGGTCACATGGATGGAAGGTGAACGAAAAGAAAAGTTCACTCGTTCCACTCACAAGAGTTCCCTTCCTGGGGACTCTTATAGATTCTGTAGAAATGAAGATTTACCTGACAGAGGACAGGCTAACAAGACTTCAAAGTGCTTGCCGCACCCTTCATTCCATTCAACACCCGTCAGTGGCTCAATGCATGGAGGTAATCGGCTTAATGGTAGCGGCAATGGACATAGTACCCTTTGCACGCTTACACCTCAGACCACTGCAACTGTGCATGCTAAGTCAGTGGAATGGGGATTACTCAGACTTATCCCCTTCTCTGAATCTGGATCAAGAGACCAGAAATTCTCTTCTATGGTGGCTTTCTCGGCCACATCTGTCCAGGGGGATGCCATTCAGCAGACCAGACTGGACAATTGTAACAACAGACGCCAGCCTTCTAGGTTGGGGTGCCGTCTGGAATTCTCTGAAGGCTCAGGGACAATGGAGTCAGGAGGAGAGTCTCCTGCCAATAAACATTCTGGAATTGAGAGCAGTTCTCAATGCCCTCCTGGCTTGGCCCCAGTTGACAACTCGGGGGTTCATCAGGTTTCAGTCGGACAACATCACGACTGTAGCTTACATCAACCATCAGGGAGGGACAAGAAGCTCCCTAGCTATGATGGAAGTATCAAAGATAATTTGCTGGGCAGAGTCTCACTCTTGCCACCTGTCAGCAATCCACATCCCGGGAGTGGAGAACTGGGAGGCGGATTTCTTAAGTCGTCAGACTTTTCATCCGGCGGAGTGGGAACTTCATCCGGAGGTCTTTGCCCAAATACTTCGACGTTGGGGCAAACCAGAGATAGATCTCATGGCGTCTCGACAGAACGCCAAGCTTCCTCGTTACGGGTCCAGATCCAGGGATCCAGGAGCAGTCCTGATAGATGCTCTGACAGCACCTTGGGACTTCAGGATGGCTTACGTGTTTCCACCCTTCCCGTTGCTTCCTCGATTGATTGCCAGAATCAAAAAAGAGAGAGCATCAGTGATTCTAATAGCACCTGCGTGGCCACGCAGGACTTGGTATGCAGACCTGGTGGACATGTCATCCTGTCCACCTTAGTCTCTACCTCTGAAACAGGACCTTCTGATACAGGGTCCCTTCAAACATCAAAATCTAACTTCTCTGAAGCTGACTGCTTGGAAATTGAACGCTTGATTTTATCTAGACGTGGGTTTTCTGAGTCAGTTATTGATACCTTAATACAGGCTAGGAAACCTGTTACCAGAAAGATTTACCATAAGATATGGCGTAAATACCTATATTGGTGTGAATCCAAAGGTTACTCTTGGAGTAAGGTTAGGATTCCTAGGATATTGTCTTTTCTACAAGAAGGTTTAGAAAAGGGTTTATCTGCTAGTTCATTAAAGGGACAGATCTCAGCTCTGTCCAGGCTTTTTGTCAGGCTTTGGCCAGAATTAAGCCTGTGTTTAAAACTGTTGCTCCACCATGGAGTTTAAACCTTGTTCTTAATGTTTTACAGGGCGTTCCGTTTGAACCCCTTCATTCCATTGATATAAAGTTGTTATCTTGGAAAGTTCTATTTTTAATGGCTATTTCCTCGGCTCGAAGAGTCTCTGAATTATCAGCCTTACATTGTGATTCTCCTTATTTGATTTTTCATTCGGATAAGGTAGTCCTGCGTACTAAACCTGGGTTCTTACCTAAGGTAGTTACTAACAGGAATATCAATCAAGAGATTGTTGTTCCTTCTTTATGCCCAAATCCTTCTTCAAAGAAGGAACGTCTACTGCACAACCTGGATGTAGTCCGTGCTCTAAAATTTTACTTACAGGCAACTAAGGAATTTCGACAAACGTCTTCTCTGTTTGTCATTTACTCTGGGCAGAGGAGAGGTCAAAAAGCTTCCGCTACCTCTTTCTTTTTGGCTTCGTAGCATAATTCGTTTAGCTTATGAGACTGCTGGACAGCAGCCTCCTGAAAGAATTACAGCTCATTCTACTAGAGCTGTGGCTTCCACTTGGGCCTTCAAGAATGAGGCCTCTGTTGAACAGATTTGCAAGGCTGCAACTTGGTCTTCGCTTCATACTTTTTCCAAATTTTACAAATTTGACACTTTTGCTTCATCGGAGGCTATTTTTGGGAGAAAGGTTCTTCAGGCAGTGGTTCCTTCTGTATAAAGAGCCTGCCTATCCCTCCCGTCATCCGTGTACTTTTGCTTTGGTATTGGTATCCCAGAAGTAATGATGACCCGTGGACTGATCACACTTAACAGAAGAAAACATAATTTATGCTTACCTGATAAATTCCTTTCTTCTGTAGTGTGATCAGTCCACGGCCCGCCCTGTTTTTAAGGCAGGTAAATATTTTTTAATTTATACTCCAGTCACCACTTCACCCTTGGCTTTTCCTTTCTCGTTGGTCCTTGGTCGAATGACTGGGAGTGACGTAGAGGGGAGGAGCTATATGCAGCTCTGCTGGGTGAATCCTCTTGCACTTCCTGTTGGGGAGGAGTAAAATCCCAGAAGTAATGATGACCCGTGGACTGATCACACTACAGAAGAAAGGAATTTATCAGGTAAGCATAAATTATGTTATCGTTTTTTTGATCCGGTTTTGAAACTAAGGGGTTAATCATCCATTTGCAAGTGGGTGCAATGCTCTGTTAGTCTATTATACACACTGTAAAAATTTCGTAAGATTTACTGCTTTTTATCACTGTTTTTCAATTTCTGATATAATTTGTTTCTCTTAAAGGCACAGTACCGTTTTTATTTTTTGCTTGTTTACATTTATCAATGTGTTTTCCAAGCTTGCTGGTCTCATTGCTAGTCTGTTTAAACATGTCTGACATAGAGGAAACTCCTTGTTCATTATGTTTAGAAGCCATTGTGGAACCCCCTCTTAGAATGTGTACCAAATGTACTGATTTTACTTTAAGTTATAAAGTTCATATTCTGTTTTTAAAAGATTTATCACCAGAGGAAATTGACAAGGGGGAAGTTATGCCGACTAACTTGCCCCACGTGTCAGAACCTTTGACTCCCGCTCAAGGGACTCACGCTCAAGTGGCGCCAAGTACATCTAGCGCGCCCATTGCGTTTACTTTACAAGACATGGCAGTTATGGATCATACCCTTACAGCGGTATTGTCCAAACTACCAGGGTTACAAGGAAAGCGAGACAGCTCTGGGACTAGAAAAAATACAGAGCTCTCTGACACTTTAGTAGCTATAATCCAAAAGAAGGAACAGCACCACAATAATAATGCTTAAGTAGTATTTATTGGGACATCATACTAACACACCACGACGTTTCGGTCCTAATAGACCTTAATCATGTGACATAAAACATGACCTAACACCATACATATATACCCCTTGGGGGAGGAGACTTCTACCTATCACAGGTGTATATCTAATATATTAACTTATTCAGATATATACAAAACATGCTCACTGCTCCATCTAGTGGTGAAGAGAGGTCATCACTTCCAATATTTAGTGACCTAAAAAAAAACGCAAGTACAAAAAATTAAAAACAAATATAAGCGTAGTTAACCCATTATAGTTAAATACTAACTCTTAATATGTACAGTGATTGACTCTTGTGGGAATATACAGATTTCAAGAATATATTTAAATCATAACAAATAATTATAAGTTTTACAGAGTAACCCGCCAGTCAATTTCTTTATTCATCCCTATTGGGATAAGGGATTGTAAAGTGTAGATCCAATATGTTTCCCTACACTTCAACATTCTCTGTCTATCTCCACCCCTTCTTGGTTTTTTAATTTGTTCAATAACTTGGTACCTACGTTGGGATATGCTATGGCCAGCTTGTAAGAAGTGATTAGAGACAGGGGCATCCTTGTTGCCACAACGTATGTTAGATTTGTGTTCATTAATCCTGTCTCTAATCCTTCTTCCCATTGTGGCAAGCACAAACTCAATATTGACCAATGTATCTAAATATCTAGATAGAATTCTAAGACCTTTTACAACTGAATCAATGTCTTACATTAAGGATACAGGGGATTTTATAGAAAAATTAGAATCCTTAGATTTGCCTTGTGACAAAACCATTATTTTTTCGTTAGACGTGACATCCTTATACACGTCCATTACACATGAAAGTGGAATAGGGGCCATGAGACAAACTATCTATACAAGTAATAGATTTAATATCTCTCAGGGAGAATTCCTTATAGAATTACTTCAGATGGTACTTTATAATAACTTCTTTCTGTTTCAAGATTAATTTTACATACAATGCCAGGGTACTCCCATGGGGTCCAATGTCGCCCCCACATATGCCAATGTCTTTATGAATATATATGAAGAGATATTTGTATACACCAATAAAGCATTTATCCAACATGGGATATGCTGGTTTAGATACATAGACGACATTTTTGGCATATGGGGGGGTGACTTGGACTCCTTGGTCAGTTTTGTAGCTGACTTAAATATCTCCACTAGACACATAAAATTGAAGTTAGTAAGTAGTGAGGAGTCAATTGACTTTTTGGACACAACTGTCTATAAAAAGGATGGGAAATTACTGATTGATCTTTATAGGAAGGATAGTGACAGAAACAGTCTGTTAAAATATGAGAGTGCTCACTATCCTCCCTTGATCAACAGTCTTCCCAAAAGTCAACTCCTTCGAGTTAAGAGAATTGTGTCTGATGAGAAGTTAGCACAGACTAGACTAGATGAGATGGGTAAGCTCTTTTTACAGACAATTGGTAGAAAAACAAATCAATGAAATTGGAAGGGTTCCTAGAACCTCTATTTTAAAGGGAGAATATAGAGATAGGAATAAAAAAGATAATAAAAATAATACTAAACAGATGATATTTGTTTCCCAGTTTAACCCTCTAAGTAACAAAATCAATAAGATCATTAGGAGACATTGGTCTATCTTAAAAGATTTAAACCCCAATATTATGGAATTTCAAGAGGCCCCTATGGCAGCCTTCAGGCGAGGTAGAAATATTAAGGATGTCTTGGTTAAAGCGGACGTTGGATCCAAGAAAAAAGGCATTTAAACATTTTTATCTACCCCAAAGGTTGGTTGCTTTCCTTGTTTAGGATGTTGCAATTGTGGCAACATAATAAAAGGGGACCATTTTGTTCATCCCTTAAATGGGAAGAAATACAGGATTCCAGGTTATTTTACATGCAATTCAGAATATATTGTGTACCTCATAAAATGCCCATGTGCAAAAATTTATATTGGTGAGTCAACAAGAAGGATTAGAGACAGGATTAATGAACACAAATCTAACATATGTTGTGGCAACAAGGATGCCCCTGTCTCTAATCACTTTTTACAAGCAGGCCATAGCATATCCCAACTTAGGTACCAAGTTATTGAACAAATTAAAAAACCAAGAAGGGGTGGAGATAGACAGAGAATGTTGAAGTGTAGGGAAACATATTGGATCTACACTTTACAATCCCTTATCCCAATAGGGATGAATAAAGAAATTGACTGGGGGGTTACTCTGTAAAACTTATAATTATTTGTTATGATTTAAATATATTCTTGAAATCTGTATATTCCCACAAGAGTCAATCACTGTACATATTAAGAGTTAGTATTTAACTATAATGGGTTAACTACGCTTATATTTGTTTTTAATTTTTTGTACTTGCATTTTTTTAGGTCACTAAATATTGGAAGTGATGACCTCTCTTCACCACTAGATGGAGCAGTGAGCATGTTTTGTATATATCTGAATAAGTTAATATATTAGATATACACCTGTGATAGGTAGAAGTTTCCTCCCCAAGGGGTATATATGTATGGTGTTAGGTCATGTTTTATGTCACATGATTAAGGTCTATTAGGATCGAAACGTCGTGGTGTGTTAGTATGATGTCCCAATAAATACTACTTAAGCATTATTATTGTGGTGCTGTTCCTTCTTTTGGATTATCGTTGGATTTAAGGTTTTGGCAGAACCTGGGAACGTGCACACTTATTATTGCAGTACCTATGCTGTGCCCTCTCTATTTCTACTTTAGTAGCTATGTCTGATATCCCCTCACAATATGCAGAAGCTGAGGCAGGAGAGCTTCTTTCTGGGGGTGATTTTTCTTACTCAGGGAAGATGCTTCAACCTGATTCTGATATGTCTACATTTAAATTTAAGCTTGAACACCTCCGCGTGTTGCTCAGGGAGGTTTTAGCTACTCTGGATGACTGTGACACCATTATAGTGCCAGAGAAATTGTGCAGATTGGATAAATACTATGCAGTGCTTGTTTACACTGATGTTTTTCCAATACCTAAAAAGTTTTCAAAAATTATTACTAAGGAATGGGATAGACCAGGTGTACCGTTCGCTCCCTCTCCTATTTTTAAGAAAATGTTTCCAATAGATGCCGCTACACGGGACTTATGGCAAACAGTCCCTAAGGTGGAGGCAGTGGCGGCTGGTGAATTTTTAGGATGGGGGTGCACAAGACCCTGCCCCTATTAGAAAGCCACGCCCCTTTGAAAAAACACGCCCCTTTTTTTTTAAAAAAAAACATGCCCCTTTTAACAAGCCACACCCATTTTTAAAAGCCACAACCCTTTGTGAAAGTCACGCCCATCAAATGGCCCCACCCATTTGAACCAGCAGTGTTTTTGGTCATCGTCGTCTTGAAATATCCAGCCCCTGCCTGGGGTTAACTTCAACTGAAGTTTGTGACTGATTCCTCAACATTATTCTCAAGTATCTGCTGATATTGAGTGGAATCCATGAGACCCTCAACAATATTCCCAGTAGTACAGGTCTTTGGAGGTGGTCTGTGGGCTGTTTTTGACCGTTCTTATCATCCTTTGCCTATCCGATATTTCTTTCATGTAATTAGCAAGAGTCCATGAGCTAGTGACGTATGGGATATACATTCCTACCAGGAGGGGCAAAGTTTCCCAAACCTCAAAATGCCTATAAATACACCCCTCACCACATCCACAAATCAATTTTTACAAACTTTGCCTCCGCAGCAGGTTGGAGCCCGGTTTTCCTCTCAGCGTGCAGTGAATGACAGAGGGATGTGAGGAGAGTATTGCCTATTTGAATTCAATGATCTCCTTCTACGGGGTCTATTTCATAGGTTCTCTGTTATCGGTCGTAGAGATTCATCTCTTACCTCCCTTTTCAGATCGACGATATACTCTTATATATACCATTACCTCTACTGATTCTCGTTTCAGTACTGGTTTGGCTTTCTGCTACATGTAGATGAGTGTCCTGGGGTAAGAAAGTCTTATTTTCTGTGACACTCTAAGCTATGGTTGGGCACTTTTTTAATAAAGTTCTAAATATATGTATTCAAACATTTATTTGCCTTGACTCAGGATGTTCAACGTTCCTTATTTCAGACGGTCAGTTTCATATTTGGGATAATGCATATGAATAAATAAAAAAATTTCTTACCTTAAAATGTGACTTTTTTTCCTGTGGGCTGTTAGGCTCGCGGGGGCTGAAAATGCTTCATTTTATTGCGTCATTCTTGGCGCGGACTTTTTTGGCGCAAAAAGTTTTTTTCTGTTTCCGGCGTCATACATGTCGCCGGAAGTTGCGTCATTTTTTGACGTTTTTTGCGCCAAAAGTGTCGGCGTTCCGGATGTGGCGTCATTTTTGGCGCCAAAAGCATTTAGGCACCAAATAATGTGGGCGTCTTTTTTGGCGCTAAAAAATATGGGCGTCACTTTTGTCTCCACATTATTTAAGTCTCATTATTTATTGCTTCTGGTTGCTAGAAGCTTGTTCACTGGCATTTTTTCCCATTCCTGAAACTGTCATTTAAGGAATTTGATCAATTTTGCTTTATATGTTGTTTTTTTCTATTACATATTGCAAGATGTCCCAGATTGACACTGAGTCAGAAGATACTTCTGGAAAAACGCTGCCTGGTGCTGGATCTACCAAAGTGAAGTGTATCTGTTGTAAACTTGTGGTATCTGTTCCTCCAGCTGTTGTTTGTAATGAATGTCATGACAAACTTGTTAATGCAGATAATATTTCCTTTAGTAATGTTACATTACCTGTTGTGGTTCCATCAACATCTAATACTCAGTGTTCCTGTTAACATAAGAGATTTTGTTTCTAAATCTATTAAGAAGGCTATGTCTGTTATTCCCCCTTCTAGTAAACGTAAAAGGTCTTTTAAAACTTCTCATTTCTCTTGTTAAGTGTAGTCAGTCCACGGGTCATCCATTACTTATGGGATTATATCTCTTCCCCAACAGGAAGTTGCAAGAGGATCACCCAAGCAGAGCTGCTATATAGCTCCTCCCCTCACATGTCATACCCAGTCATTCTCTTGCAACCTAACTAAAGATAGGTCGTTGTGAGAGGTCTGTGGTGTTTTTAAACTTAGTTTATTTCTTCAATCAAAAGTTTGTTATTTTAAATGGTACCGGAGTGTGCTGTTTGTTTCTCAGGCAGCATTAGAAGAAGAATCTGCCTGCGTTTTCTATGATCTTAGCAGACGTAATTAAGATCCACTG